>NW_015440080.1:20293-22429 GCF_001577835.2 Coturnix japonica | reverse complement strand
AAACGCCCCAAAAACTCCTCAAAAACGGCCCTAAAACCCCCAAAACACCCATAAAACGCCCCCAAAACGACCTAAAATCCCAAAAACGCCTCTAATATGCCCCTAAAACGCCCCCAAAACGGCCCTAAAACCCCCAAAAACACCCCAAAAACACCCCAAAAACGCCCCAAAACGCCCCAAAAACCCCAAAAACGCCTCCTGAAACCCCAAAAATGGCCCGAAAACCACCAAAAACCCCCAAAAACGCCTCTAAAACCGCCCCAAAACGCCCCAAAAACCCCAAAAACGCCTCCTGAAACCCCAAAAATGGCCCGAAAACCACCAAAAACGCCCCTAAAACGCCTCTAAAATGCCTCTAAAACACCCCAAAAACACCCCAAAAGTGCCCCAAATGCGCCCCTAAAACAGCCCTCAACGTGCTGAAATGGCGGGTTTGTTTGCGGACGCGGGGGGTGTCGATCACCAGGTTGTTCTAGGGGGGAAAATGGGTTAAAATGGACCTAAATAGCACTATTTGCACCCAAAAATGGCTCTAAAACGCCTGCTAGAACCCCAAAACGGCCTAAAACCCCAAAAACAAGATCAAAACACCCCTAAAATGGCCCTAGGACCCCAAAAATGCCTCCAAACGCCATCTGGAACCCCAAAAACACCCCTAAAACCCCAAAAACGACCCAAAAATGGCCCTAAAACCCCAAAAACGCCCCAAAAACACCCCCAAAAACGGCCCTAAAACACCAAAAACGCCCAAAAACACCCCAAAAACGGCCCTAAAATGCCCCAAAAACGCCCTTGTGGCCGCAAAAACATCCCAAAAACGCCTCCTGGAACCCCAAAAACACCCTTAAATGGCCCTAAAACCCCAAAAATGCCCCAAAAACGGCCCTAAAACGCCACAAACACCCTAAAAACCCCAAAAACGCCCCTAAAATGCCTCTAAAACACCCCAAAACTCCCAAAAACGCCCCAAAAACGCCCCAAAAACACCCCAAAAACGGCCCTAAAACCCCCCAAAACACCCCAAAAACGCCCCAAAAACACCCCTAAAACCCCAAAAACGCCCTAAAAACGCCCTAAAACGCCCCAAAAACTCCTCAAAAACGGCCCTAAAACCCCCAAAACACCCATAAAACGCCCCCAAAACGACCTAAAATCCCAAAAACGCCTCTAAAATGCCCCTAAAATGCCCCAAAAACGGCCCTAAAACCCCCCAAAACACCCCAAAAACGCCCCAAAAACACCCCAAAAACACCCCAAAACCCCCCAAAAAACACCCCAAAAACACCCCAAAACGCCCCAAAAACGCCCCAAAAACCCCAAAAACGCCTCCTGAAACCCCAAAAATGGCCCGAAAACCACCAAAACACCCCAAAAACGCCTCTAAAACGCCCCGAAAATGCCCCTAAAATCCCAAAAACGCCTCCTGGAACCCCCAAAACACCCTAAAACGGCCCTCAATGTGCTGAAATGGCAGGTTTGTTTGCGGACACAGGGGGTGTCGATCACCAGGTTGTTCTATGGGGAAAATGGGGTTTTAATGGGTTTAAATTGGGGTATAATGGGGTTTTAAGGCGATAAAATGGCATAAAGTGGCCCTAAATAGGACTATTTACCCCAAAAACGCCTCTGAAACGCCCACTAGAACCCCAAAAATGCCCCTAAAATGGCCCTAAAACCCCAAAAACATCCCTAAAATGCCAAAAAACGGCCCTGAAACGGCCCTAAAACCCCAAAAACACCCCTAAAACGCCAAAAAACGGCCCTGAAACCCCAAAAACGCCCCAAAAACACCTCATGGAACACCAGTAACGCTCCTAAACCAGCCCTAAAACCCCAAAAACGCCTCCTGGAACCCCAAAAATGCCCCAAAAACGCCTCTAAAGTGCCTCTAAATGGCCCTAAAAACACCCCAAAAACAGCCCTAAAACTCCCCCAAAACAGCCCAAAAACTCCCCAAAAACGCCTCTAAAACACCCCAAATATGCCCTAAAATCCCCAAAAATGCCCCAAAAACCCCAAAAAACACCCCTAAAACACCTCCTAGAACCCCAAAAACGTCTCCTGGAACCCCCAAAACGCCTCTAAAATGCCTCTAAAATGCCTCTAAAACACCCCAAAAACACCCCAAAAACCCCT
>NW_015440080.1:15651-19400 GCF_001577835.2 Coturnix japonica | reverse complement strand
AAAAACACCCCCTAAAACCCCAAAACACCCCCAAAAACGCCAAAAAACACCCCCAAAACGCCCCAAAAACACCCCAAAAACCCCCAAAACCCCAAAAACGCCCCAAAAACGCCCTGGTGTCCCCATATCCCACCTTGCTGTTGAGCAGCTCCAGGTCTAAATCGGCTTTTTTTGCCCATTTTTGCCAAAAATTGGGGTCATCCAACGCGATGTCGGTGCGATTCTCCGACGCCACAAAACTGGCCTAAAGGGAAAGAAAATGATGAAAAATGGCAACGAAAATGGGGTGAAAACAAGGGATTTTGGGTCAAGACCTTGTTAAAAAAACTGGGCAAAAAAAACCTAAAAAATGGGTTTAAAAAACCCTAAAAATGGGTTAAAAATGGGTTAAAAATGGGTTAAAAATGGCATTGAAAATGGGTTAAAAATGACCTAGAAAATGGGTTAAAAACAAGCGATTTTGGGTCAGACCAGCTCTAAAAAATGGGTTAAAAACAAGGGATTTTGGGGTCCCAATCTTGGCAAAAAGACCCTAAAAAATGGGTTAAAAAAACCCTAAAAAATGACCTAGAAAATGAGTTAAAAATGGCATCGAAAATGGGTCAAAAATGACCTAAAAATGGGTTTAAAACACGGGATTTTGGGGTCAGACAATTAAAAAATGACCTAGAAAATGGGTTAAAAAGAAGGGATTTTGGGATCCCAACCTTGGCCAAAAAAACCCTATAAAATGGGTTAAAAACAAGGGATTTTGGATCAGAAAAAAAAACCTAAAAAATGGGTTAAAAAAACCCTAAAAAATGACATCGAAAATGGGTTAAAAAGAACGGATTTTGGGGCTGACCTTGCTAAAAAATTGCATCGAAAATGGGTTAAAAACAAGCGATTTTGGGGCTCGAGCCTTGATAAAAAATGACCTAGAAAATAGGTTTAAAATGGCATTGAAAATGGGTCAAAAATGGCATCGAAAATGGGTTAAAAATGACCTAGAAAATGGGTTAAAAACAAGCGATTTTGGGTCAGACCTTGTTAGAAAATGACATAGAAAATGGGTTAAAAAAAAAGGGATTTGGGGTCAAGACCTTGTTAAATTTGACATTGAAAATGGGTTAAAAATGACCTAGAAAATGAGTTAAAAATGGCATCGAAAATGGGTTAAAAACAAGCGATTTTGGGTCAAGATCTCGTTAAAAAATGACATAGGAAATGGGTTAAAAAAACCCTAAAAATGGCATCGAAAATGGGTTAAAAACATGGGATTTTGGGTCAGACCTTGTTAAACAAACTGGGCAAAAAAACCCTAAAAAATGGGTTAAAAAAAAGGGATTTTGGGTCAGACCTTGTTCAAAAATGACCTAGAGAATGGGTTAAAAAAACCTAAAAAATGGGTTCAAAAATCCTAAAAAATGGGTTTAAAAGCCCTAAAAAATCACATAGAAAATGGGTTAAAAACATGGGATTTTGGGTCAGACCTTGGTGAAAAAAAACCTTTAAAAATGGGTTAAAAACATGGGATTTTGGGGCTCGAACCTTGATAAAAAATGACCTAGAAAATAGGTTTAAAATGGCATCGAAAACGGGTCAAAAATGGCATCGAAAATGGGTTAAAAAAGCCCTAAAAATGGCATTGAAAATGGGGTAAAAACAAGGGATTTTGGGTCAAGACCTTGTTAAAAAAAACTGGGCAAAAAAAACCCTAAAAAATGGGTTAAAAAACCCTAAAAATGACATCGAAAATGGGTTAAAAACGGGTTAAAAATGGCATTGAAAATGGGTTAAAAATGACCTAGAAAATGGGTTAAAAACAAGCGATTTTGGGTCAGACCTTGGCAAAAAAAACGCTAAAAAATGGCAGCGAAAATGGGGGAAAGAAAAGCGATTTTGGGTCAAGACCTTGTGAAAAAAACTGGGCAAAAAAACCCTAAAAAATGGGTTAAAAAACCCTAAAAATGGCACCGAAAATGGGTTAAAAACAAGCGATTTTGGGTCAGACCTTGGCGAAAAAAGCCCTAAAAAATGACCTAAAAAATGGGTCAAAAATGGCATCAAAAATGGGTTAAAAACAAGCAATTTTGGGTCAGACCTTGGTGAAAAAAAAAACCTTTAAAAATGGGTTAAAAACATGGGATTTTGGGGCTCGAGCCTTGATAAAAAATGACCTAGAAAATGGGTTAAAAATGGCAACGAAAACGGGTCAAAAATGACCTAGAAAATGGGTTAAAAACAAGCGATTTTGGGTCAAGATCTTGATAAAAAATGACATAGGAAATGGGTTAAAAAAACCCGAAAAATGACATCGAAAATGGGTTAAAAATGGGTTAAAAACCTGGGATTTTGGGTCCGACCTTGGCCAAAAACACCCTTTAAAAAACCCTAAAAAATGGGTTAAAAACAAGGGATTTGGGGTCAGACCTTGTTCAAAAATGACCTAGAGAATGGGTTAAAAAAAAACCTAAAAAATGGGTTCAAAAATCCTAAAAAATGGGTTTAAAAGCCCTAAAAAATCACACAGAAAATGGGTTAAAAACATGGGATTTTGGGGCTCGAGCCTTGATAAAAAATGACCTAGAAAATGGGTTTAAAATGGCATCAAAAACGAGTCAAAAATGGCATCAAAAATGGGTTAAAAATGACCTAAAAAATGGGTTAAAAACAAGCGATTTGGGGTCAAGACCTTGTAAAAAATGGCATTGAAAATGGGTTAAAAAAGCCCTAAAAATGACATCGAAAATGGGTTAAAAATGACCCAGAAAATGGGTTAAAAACAAGTGACTTTGGGTCAGACCTTGGCAAAAAAAACGCTAGAAAATGGCAGCGAAAATGGGGAAAAAACAAGGGATTTTGGGTCAAGACCTTGTTAAAAAAAACTGGGCAAAAAAACCCTAAAAAATGGGTTTAAAAAACCCTAAAAATGGCACCAAAAATGGGTTAAAAACAAGCGATTTTGGGTCAGACCTTGGCGAAAAAAGCCCTAAAAAATGACCTAGAAAATGGGTCAAAAATGGCATCGAAAATGGGTTAAAAACAAGCGATTTTGGGTCAGACCTTGGTGAAAAAAAAACCTTTAAAAATGGGTTAAAAACATGAGATTTTGGGTCAGACCTTGGCCTAAAATATGGGTTTAGAACAAGTGATTTTGGGTCTGAAAAAAAACCCTAAAAATGGGTAAAAATATCCTAGAAAATGGGTTAAAAACCAGGGATTTGGGGTCAGACCTTGGCCAAAAACACCCTAAAAAAAAACCCTAAAAAATGGGTTAAAAACAAGGGATTTTGGGGGTTAAAAAGAAAGAGATTTTGGGGTCAGACCTTGTTAAAAATGGCATAGAAAATGGGTTAAAAAAGCCCTAAAAATGGCATCGAAAATGGGTTAAAAACAAGCGATTTTGGGTCAGACCTCGTTAAACAAAACCCTAAAAAATGGGTTAAAAAAACCCTAAAAAAAGACCTAGAAAATGGGTCCAAAATGACCTAGAAAATGGGTTAAATATGGCATCGAAAACGGGTCAAAAATGGCAGTGAAAATGGGTTAAAAACAAGGGATTTTGGGTCAGGCCTTGGCCTAAAAAAATGGGTTAAAAATACGGGATTTTGGGTCAGAAAAAACCCTATTTTTTTGGGTTAAAAAAAGCAATTTTGGGGGCCAACCTTGTTAAAAAAAAAACCTAAAAAATGACCTAGAAAATGGGTTAAAAAAAAGGGATTTGGGGGCTGACCTTGATAAAAAATGGCATCGAAAATGGGTTAAAA
>NW_015440080.1:0-14741 GCF_001577835.2 Coturnix japonica | reverse complement strand
GATAAAAAATGGCATCGAAAATGGGTTAAAAAAAAGGGATTTTGGGGCTCGAGCCTTGATAAAAAATGACCTAGAAAATGGGTTTAAAATGGCATTGAAAATGGGTCAAAAATGGCATCAAAAATGGGTTAAAAAAGCCCTAAAAATGGCAACGAGAATGGGGTGAAAACAAGGGATTTTGGGTCAAGACCTTGTTCAAAAAAACTGGGCAAAAAAACCCTAAAAAATGGGTTAAAAAAAAGGGATTTTGGGTCAGACCTTGTTCAAAAATGACCTAGAAAATGGGTTAAAAAAACCCTACAAAATGACCTAAAAAATGGGTTAAATAAAACGGGATTTTGGGGTCAGACCTTGTTAAAAAATGACCTAAAAAATGGGTTAAAAACAAGGGATTTGGGGGCTTAAACTTGTTAACAAAAACCCTAATAAATCACATAGAAAATGGGTCAAAGAAAAGGGATTTTGGGGGGTAAAAAAACGGGATTTTGGGTATTAAAACCACGGGATCTTGGGGTCCAAACCTTGACCTAAAATTTGGGTTAAAAACACGAGATTTTGGGTCAAACCTTGTTCAAAAATGACATAGAAAATGGGTTAAAAATGTCATCGAAAATGGGTTGAAAAAGCCCTAAAAAATGACCTACAAAATGGGTTAAAAACATGGGATTTTGGGTCAGACCTCGTTAAAGAAAACCCTTAAAAATGACCTAGAAAATGGGTCAACAACAAGCGATTTTGGGGGTCAGACCTCACCCTAAAAAATGACCTAGAAAAATGGGTTAAAAATGACCTGGAAAATGGAGGAAAAATAACCAAAAAAATGGGTTAAAAAAGGGGGATTTTGGGTCAAGACCTTGTTAAAAAATGACACAAAAAACCCTAAAAAACTGGGTTAAAAATGACCTAGAAAATGACCTAAAAATGGCATTGAAAATGGGTCCAAAAAATGGGGATTTGGGGTCCCAACCTTGTTAACAAAAACCTTAATAACTGACCTAAAAAATGGGTTAAAAACAGGGGATTTTGGGTCAGACCTTGGTAACAAAAACCCCTAAAAAATCGGTTCAAAAAACCCTAAAAAATAGGTTCAAAAAACCCTAAACAATGCGTTAAAACCACGGGATTTTGGGGTCCAAACGTTAACCTAAAAATTGGGTCAAAAACACAGGATTTTGGGTCAAACCTTAGCGAACATGGACCCCTTCCCCTCGCTCTTGATGGTGAAATGACATCGAAAATGGGTTCAAAATGGCATCGAAAATGGGTCAAAAATGGCCTAAAAAATGGGTTAAAAACAGGGGATTTGGGGTCCGTATCCTGTTGAAAAAATGACCTAGAAAATGGGTTAAAAATGACCTAGAAAATGGGTTAAAAACAAGGGATTTTGGGGCTCAACTGTGTTAAAAAACCTGGGCAAAAAAAACCCTTAAAAATGGGTAAAAAACAAACGATTTTGGGTCGGAAAAAACCCTAAAAAATGGGTTAAAAAAAAGGGATTAGGGGGGTCTGACCTTGTTAACAAAAACCCTATAAAATGACCTACTAAATGGGCTAAAAAGCCCTAAAAAATGACCTAGAAAATGGGTTAAAAAGAAGGGATTTTGGGGGTTAAAAAAGGGGGAACTTTGGGGTCTGACCTTGTTAAAAAACGATGTAAAAAAAGGGTTAAAAACAAGTGATTTTGGATCAGACCTCGTTAAAGAAAACCCTAAAAAATGACCTAGAAAATGGGTTAAAAACAAGTGATTTGGGGGTCCGACCTTGTTAAAAGATGACCTAGAAAACGGGTTAAAAATGACCTAGAAAATGGGTTAAAGATGACTTACAAAATGGGTTAAAAGTGACCTAAAAAATGGGTTAAAAAAGGGGGATTTTGGGTCAAGACCTTGTAAAATAATGAAATAGAAAACCCTACAAACTGGGTTAAAAATACCATAGAAAATGACATAAAAATGGCATCGAAAATGGGTCAAAACCAAGGGATTTTGTGAGCCGACATTACCCTAATAAAGTGACCTAAAATTTGGGTCAAAAAACTGGGATTTTGGGTCAAACCTTAGCGAACGTCGACCCTTTCCCCTCGCTCTTGATGGTGAAATGACATCGAAAATGGGTTCAAAATGGCATCGAAAATGGGTCAAAAATGGCATTGAAAATGGGTTAAAAACAAGGGATTTTGGGTCGGACCTTGGCCTAAAAAATGGGTTAAAAACATGGGATTTTGGGTCAGACCCCGTTAAAGAAAACCCTTAAAAAATGACCTAGAAAATGGGTTAAAAAGAAGCAATTTTGGGGGTTAAAAGGGATTTTGGGGGTCAAAAAAAAGGGATTTGGGGGCCAACGTCGTTAAAAAATGACATCGAAAATGGGTTAAAAACAAGGGATTTTGGGGCTGAATCTTGTTAACAAAAACCCTAATAAATCACATAGAAAATGGGTCAAAGAAAAGGGATTTTGGGGGGTAAACGAACGGGATTTTGGGTATTGAAAAAACAGGATTTAGGGGTCCAAACCATGACTTAAAATTTGGGTTAAAAAACCGGGATTTTGGGTCAAACCTTAGCGAAAGTCAACCCCTTCCCCTCGCTCTTGATGGTGAAATGCCATAGAAAATGGGTTCAAAATGGCATCGAAAATGGGTCAAAACCAAGGGATTTGGGGGGGATTGGGGGGCCCTAATATGTGACCTAAAATTTGGGTCAAAAACTTGGGATTTTGGTTCAAACCTTAGCGAACGTCGACCCTTTCCCCTCGCTCTCGATGGTGATGGTGGTGGTCCGTCGGAGCAGGATTTGGTCAATGTCCTCCTCACAGAACTTGGAGCCTTCATCGTCCTCATCCATGATGGCGGCGTAGGCGCCTTTACGCAATAGGTCCTCGATCTCCTTCTTGGAGAACTGATGGATCTATGGGGCAATATGTGGGGCAGGATGACCCTATAGGGCCCTATGGGGTCAATATGGGGGCTATAGGACTCTATGGGGCTCTATGGGGTCAATAGATAGTGAAGGTTTATCGGCTCATCACCAGGAACTCGTACGAGAGGGAGATGTTTGATAAGGCCAGTCTCAAACTGGGCCTTGATAAGGCCGTGCTGCAGTCCATGAGCGGCAGGGAGGGCAGCATCGCGCGGGGGTAAGACCCAAAATGGGGGATTTTGGGGTTAAAATGGGGGGTTTTGGGGGGGAAAATGGGGGACAGGGACCCCCAAAATGGGGAAGTTATTGGGTGGGAGAGGACCCCAAAAAAATGCGGGGTTGGGGTAAAATGGGGGGACAGACCCCAAAATGGGGGTTTTGGGGGGAAAAAGAATGGGGGGGAGAGACCCCAAAAAATGGGGGGAGAGACACCACCAAACAATGGGGGGAGAGACACCAAAAATGGGGGAACCCACATGGAAACAAAAGGGATTGTGGGGAAAATGGGGAGGTTTTGGGGGGAAATTGGGGGGTTGGGGGAGAGAATGGGGTTGAGAGACCCCAAAATGGGGGGGAAAAATGGGCATGAGGGGAGGAGACCCCAAAATGGGTTTGGGAGGTAAATGGGGGAGGGAGACCCCAAAAATGGGGTGGTTTGGGCGCGTAAAATGGGGGATTTGGGAGGTAAAATGGGGGGGAGAGGACCCAGAAATGGGGAGTTTGGGGGTAAAATTGGGATTGAGAGACCCCATATATGGGTGGAGAAAATGGGGATTTTGGAAGGTAAAATGGGGGGTTTGGGGACGGGAAATGGGGGGGTTTTGGGGGGAAATGGGGGTTTGGGGAGGGAAAATGGATACACCCCGAAGGTTTTGGTGGGATAATAATGGGGGGAGAGACCCCAAAATGGGGAGAAAATGGGGGATTGAGGGTAAAATGGGGGTGGTTTGGCGGAGGAAATGGAGGGGTTATTGGGGGGAAAATGGGTGCAGAGACCCCAAAAATGTGGGAAAATTGATGGGGAGAGACGCCCAAAAATGGGGGTTTGGCGGGAGAAGGAAATGGGGGGAGAGGACCCCAAATGGGGGAAAATGGGGGATTTGGGGGTTAAAATGGGGGGAGAGACCCCAAAAATGGGGGTTTTGGGGTAAAAATGGGGGGAGAGACCCCAAAAATTGTGGAGTTTGGGGGGAGAGACCCCAAATGGGGGGGTTGGTGGTAAAATGGGGGGAGAGCACCAAAATGGGGGGAAATGGGGATTTTGGGTTAGAAATGGGATTTTGGGTTATTATGGGTCTGCAAAGACCCAAAAATGGAGAGAGACCCAAGAAGATGGAGAGACCCCAAAAATGGGGGATTGAATGGGGGGGACGAGGACCCAAAATGGGGGGTTATTGGGGGGTTTTATAGGGGTTATGGGGTGGGGAAAGAGCCCAAAAAGATGGGGGGGTTTGGGGGGGAAAAAATGGGGGAGAGACCCAAAAATGGGGGGGAAGACCCCAAAAAGGGGGGAGAGACCCCAAAATGGGGGGACAGGACCCCAAAAATGGGGGGAGAGACCCCAAAAATGGGGAGAAAGTTGGGGGATTTTGGGTAAAATGGGGGGGTTTTTGGGGGGGAAATGGGGGGTTTTGGGGGAGAAAATGGGGGTTTGGGGAAAATGGGGGGAGGAGGACCCCAAAAATGGGGGGAGAAAAAAGGGGGGGAGGAGACCCCAAAAATGGGGGATTTGGGGGGAAAATGGGCGAGGTTTTGGGGGTTTTATAGGGGATATGGGGGGGAAAGACCCCATATTATGGGGTATGGGTGGGAGAGACCCCTATGATGGAGGGGAAGAGGACCCCAAAAATGGGGGGTTTTGGGGGTAAACAAGGGGTTAAAGACCAAGGGATTTGGGGGTTTTTGGGTGAGGATTAGAACCCAAAATGGGGGGGTTGGGGGGTAAAATGGGGGGAGAGGACCCAAAAAATGGGGGAAAATGGGGGATTTGGGAAGAGTAAAATGGGGCGGATTTTGGGTTAAAATAATAATAGAGAGAAGCTCAAAGACCCGGAAGAAAATGGACGAGGAGAGACCCCAAAAATGGGGGGTTGGGGGGGGATAATGGGGAGATATAGGGTGGGAATTAGACTCCATATATGGGGGGAGGGGAGACCCCAAAATAAAATGGGGGGAGAGGACCCCAAAATTGGGGGAAAATGGGGGATTTGGGGGTTAAAATGGGGGACAGACCCCAAAAATGGGGGGGAAATATGGGGGAAATGGGAAATGGGGGGAGGGACCCCAAAAATGGTGGGAAAATGGGGGATTTGGGGGTAAGATGGGGTGAGAGCCCAAAAATGGGGGGTTTTTGGGGTATAAAATGGGGGTGAGAGACCCAAAAATGGGGGGGGTTTGGGGGGAGAAGAAATGGGGGAGGAGACCCCAAAAATGGGGTAAAATGGGGGGAGAGGACCCCAAAAATGGGGGGAAAATGGGGGGATTTGGGGGTAAAATGGAGGGTTTTGGGGGAAATGGGGGTTTGGGGGAAATGGGGGGAAGAGACCAAAAATGGGGGAAAATAAATGGGGGGGGTGAGAGACCCCAAAATGGGGGGGTAGCCCCATAGCCCCATTGACCCATAGAGCCCCATAGTAGTTCCTATAGCCCCCACCCTATTGACCCGCATAGAGCCCATAGGTCCATATAGGGCCCATATTGACCCCATAGGGCCCCATATTTTGACCCAATAGGGGCCCTATTAGGGTCATCGTGCCCCACATATTGCGCCCATAGATCCAATCATCCCCTGTTCTCCAAGAAGGAGATCGACGGACCTATTGCGTAAAGGCGCCTACGCCCATAGCCCCATTGGACCATAGAGCCCATTAGGACCCCCATACCCCCCAGTAGGACCCCATATTGACCCATAGGGCCCTATAGGGTCATCCTGCCCCACATATTGGGCCCATGATTCCTCAGTTTCTCCAAGAAGGGATCGAGGGACCTGCTTGCGTAAAGGCGCCTACGCCCATAGCCCCCATTGACCCCATAGAGCCCCATAGAGTCCTATAGCCCCGTATTGACCCAATTAGGCCCAGTTATTGACCCATAGGGCCTATAGGGTCATCCTGCCCCACATATTGCCCCAAGATCCATCAGTTCTTCCAAAGGAGAAATCTGAGGACCTATTGCGTAAAGGCGACGTACGCCCATTAGCCCCCAATTTGACCCCAAGAGCCCCAGTAGAGTCCTATAGGCCCCATATTGACCCATAGGCGGCCCATATTGACCCATAGGGCGCCTATAGGGTATATCCTGCCCCAAATAGTTGCCCCATAGATCCATTCAGTTTCTCCAAGAAGGAAGATTTGAGGACCTATGCGTAAGGCCGCCTACGCCCATAGCCCCCAATTGACCCCATTTAGAGCCCCATTAGAGTCCTATTGAGCCCCCATATTGACCCCATAGAGCCCCATAGAGTCCTATAGCCCCCATATTGACCCCATAGGGCCCTATAGGGGTCATCCTGCCCCCACATATTGCCCCATAGATCCATCAGTTCTCCAAGAAGGAGATCGAGGACCTATTGCGTAAAGGCGCCTACGCCCATAGCCCCCATTGACCCCATAGAGCCCCATAGAGTCCTATAGCCCCCATATTGACCCCATAGAGCCCCATAGAGTCCTATAGCCCCCATATTGACCCCATAGGGCCCTATAGGGTCATCCTGCCCCACATATTGCCCATTAGATCCATTCAGTTCTCCAAGAAGGAGATCGAGGCCTATTGCGTTAAGGCGCCTTACGCCATAGCCCCATTGGACCCAGAGAGCCCCATAGAGTCCTTAAGCCCCCATTAGGGCCCATATTGACCCCATAGGGGCCCTTATAGGTTTCATCCTGCCACCACAATATTGGCCCCATAGATCCAATCAGTCTCAAAGAAGGAGATCGAGGCCTGTTGCGTTAAAGGCGGCCTACGCCATACCCCCATTTTGACGCCCATTTAGAGCCCATAGAGTTCCTATAGCCCCCATATTGACCCCCATTAGGGGCCCATATTGAACCCATAGGGGCCCTATAGGGGGGTCATCCTGGCCCACATATTTGCCCCTAGCATCCATCAGTGTTCTCCAAAGAGGGGGCCAATCATGAGGACCTATTGCGTAAAGGCGGCCCTACGCCCATAGCCCCCATTGACCCATAGAGGGCGCCCATGAGTCCTATAGCCCCCATATTGACCCCATAGGGCCCCTATAGGGTCATCCGTTTGCCCCACTTATTGGCCCCATAGATCCATTCAGTTTCCAAGAAGGGAGATCGAGGACCCTATGCGTTAAAGGCGCCTACGCCCATAGCCCCCATTGACCCCATAGAGCCCCATAGAGTCCTATAGCCCCCATATTGACCCCATAGGGCCCTATAGGGTCATCCTGCCCCACATATTGCCCCATAGATCCATCAGTTCTCCAAGAAGGAGATCGAGGACCTATTGCGTAAAGGCGCCTACGCCATTAGCCCCCATTGAACCCCATTTAGAGCCCCATAGAGTCCTATTAGCCCCCCATATGGACCCCCATAGAGCCCCATTAAGAGTCTAATAGCCCCCCATATTGACCTCCATAGGGCCCTATAGGTCATTGCCTGCCCCACATTATTTGCCCACATAGATCCATCAGTTCTCCCAAGAAGGAGGATCAGGACCTATTGCGTAAAGGCGCCTACGCCCATAGCCCCCATTGACCCCATAGACCCCATAGAGTCCTATAGCCCCCATTTGACCCCATAGAGCCCCATAGTAGGTCCTAATAGCCCCATAATTGACCCCATAGGGCCCTATGGGTATCCTGACCCACATATTGCCCCATAGATGCATCAGTTTCTCCAAGAAGGGAGATCGAGAGGACCTAATTGCTAAGGCGCCTACGCCCATAGCCCCCATTGAACCATAGAGCCCCATTAGATTCCTTATAGCCCCCATATTGGACCCCAGTAGAGCCCCATAGAGTCCTATAGCCCCCATATTGACCCCATAGGGCCCTATAGGGTCATCCTGCCCAACATATTGCCATAAGATCCATTCAGTGTCTCCAAGAAGGAGGAATCCGAGGGACCTATTGCGTAAAGGCGCCACGCCATAGGCCCCCATTGGACCCCAGGAGAGCCCCATAGGTCTATAGCCCCCATATTGACCCCATAGGGCCCCATATTGACCCCATAGGGCCCTATAGGGTCATCCTGCCCCACATATTGCCCCATAGATCCATCAGTTCTCCAAGAAGGAGATCGAGGACCACTGCTGCGTAAGGGCCTACGCCATAGCCCCCCATTGACCCATAGAGCCCCAGTAGTGGGTCCTATAGCCCCCATATTTGGACCCCATAGAGCCCCATAGAGTTTCCTATAGCCCCCATATTGACCCATATGAGCCCCATAGAGTCCTATAGCCCCCATATGGACCCCATAGAAGCCCCATAGGAGTCCTATAGCCCCCATATTGACCCATAGAGCCCCATAGAGTCCTATTAGCCCCCATATTGGACCCCATAGGGCCCATATAGGGTCATCCTGCCCCACATGATTGCCCACATAGATCCATCGAGTGGCTCCAAGAAGGAGATCGAGGACCTTATTGCGTAAAAGCGCCTACGGCCCATAGCCCCCATTGGACCCATAGAAGGCGCCCATAGACCCCCATTAGCCCCCCAATAGGGCCCCATATGACCCCATAGGGCCCTATAGGGGTCATGCCTGCCCACATATTGCCCAAATAGATCCATCAGTTCTCCAAGAAGGAGATCGAGGACCTATTGCGTAAAGGCGCCTACGCCCATAGCCCCCATTGACCCCATAGAGCCCCATAGAGTCCTATAGCCCCCATATTGACCCCATAGGGCCCCATATTGACCCCATAGGGCCCTATAGGGTCATCCTGCCCCCACATATTTGCCCCATAGGATCCATGCAGTTCTCCAAGAAGGGAGATCGAGGAACCTTGTTGCGTGTAAAGGCGCCTACGCCCATTAGCCCCATTGACCCCATAGAGCCCCATAGATCCTATAGGCCCCCATATTGACCCCATAGGGCCCCATATTGACCCCATAGGGCCCTATAGGGTCATCCTGCCCCACATATTGCCCCATAGTCCATCCAGTTCTCCAAGAAGGAGATCGAGAGAACCTATTGCGTAAAGGCGGCCTACTCCCCCATTTAGCCCCCGCCAATTGACCCATCAGGCCCATAGAGTGCCTATAAGCCCCCATTATTGGACCCATAGAGCCGCATAGGAGTCCTATAGCCCCCATCATTGACCCACGATAGCGGCCCATAGGGTCATCCTTGCCCCACATATTGCCCCATAGATCATCAGATTCTCCAAGAAGGAGATCGGGACCTATCCGCGTCCACGGCGCCTACGCCCATAGCACCCATTGACCCCATAGAGCCCCATAGATATTCCTATTAGCCCATATTGGACCCACTAGAGCCTCCATAGAGGCCTATAAGCCCCCATCATTGACCCCATAAGGGCCCTATAGGGTCATCCTGCCCACAGTATTGGCCCCATAGATCCATCAGTTCTTCCAAGAAGGAGATCGAGGACCTATTTACGTAACAGGCGGCCTACGCCAAGCCCCCATTGACCCCATAGAGCCCCATAGACAGTTTCCTATCTAGCCCCATATTGACCCCTATAGACCCCATAGAGTTCCTATAAAGCCCCACTATCCTGACCCCATAGCAGCCCTATAGGGTTCAATCCTGCCCCACATTATTGCCCCATAAGATCCATCAGTTCTCCAAGAAGGAGAATCAGAGGACCTATGGGCGTAAGGCGCCTACGCCATAGCCCACAATTGACCCCTCATAGAGCCCCAATAGAGTCCATATAGGCCTCCCCATATTGACCCCATAGGGCCCCATATTGACCCCATAGGGGCCCTATAGGGTCATCCGCCCACATATTGCCCCAATAGAATCATCAGGTTCTCCAAGGAGAGGACGATCGAGGACCTATTGCCGTAAAGGCGCCTACGCCCATAGCCCCATTGGACCCCATAGGGCCCCATACGAGTCCTATAGCCCCACATAATTTAGACCCCATAGGGCCTATAGGCGTCATCCTGCCCCACATATTGCCCCATAAGGATCCATCCAGTTCTCCAAGGAACGGAGATCGGAGGCACCTACTTACGTCTAAAGTCGCCTGCGAGATTTAGCCCCCATTGACCCCATAGAGCCCGCATAGAGTCCTATAGCCCCATACTTTGACCCATAGGGCCCTATAGGGTCATCCTCGCCCCACATCTATTAGCCCCATAGGAATCCATCAGTTCTCCAAGAAGAGACTACGAGGACCTATTGCGTAAACAGGCGCCTACGCCCATACGGCCCATTGCCCCATAGAGCCCCATGGGAGAGTCCCTATAGCCCCCATAATATGACCCATTAGAGCCCCATAGAGTCCTTTAGCCCCCATCATTGACACCCATAGGGCCATATAGGGTCATCCGGTGCCCCACATATTGCCCCATCAGATCCATCAGTTATCTCCAAGAAGGAGAATCGAGGACCTGCTGCGTAAAGGCGCCTACGCCCATAGCCCCCCGATTGGACCCCATTAAGAGCCCCCATAGAGTTCCTATAAGCCTTCCCATATTGACCCATAGAGCCCATAGGAGTCCTATAGCCCCCATATTTGCACCCATTAGGGCCCTTATCAGGGTCATTCCTGCCCGCACACTATTTGCCCCATAGAATCACATCAGTTCTCCAAGAAGCGAGATCGAGGACCTATTGCGTAAAGGCGGCCTCGCCCACATAGCCCCCATTGACCCACTTAGAGCACCCATCTAGAGTCACTTATAGCCCCCATATTGACCCCATAGGGGCCCAATTGCACCCCATAGGGCTTACGGGGTCATCCCTGCCCCACACTAGTTCGCCCCATAGATCCATCAGTTCTCCAAGAAAGAGACTCCGGAGGACCTTAATTGACGTACAGGCGGCCTACGCCCCATAGCCACCCACTGACCCCATACGAGCCCCATAGAGTGCCTATAGCCCCCATATTGACCCCATTAGAGTCCCCAATAGAGTCCCTATTAGCCCCCATATACTCACCCCATAGGGCTCGCCCTACTTAGGCGTCATCCTGCCCCACAAATATTGCCCCATAGATCGCATCAGTTCTCCAAGCAGGAGGATCGAGAGAACATGCTGCGTAAAGGCGGCCCTACGCCACTACCCCATTGACCCATTAGAGCCCCATAGAGTCCTATAGCCACCCATTATGAACCCCATAGGGCCCCCATAGTTGACCCACATAGGGGCCCAATATAGGTCATCCTGCCCCACATATTGCCCCATTAGATTCCATCAGTATCTCCAAGAAGGAGAGTTGGGATAAGTGGTCCAATATGCGTAAAGGCGCCTACGCCCATAGGCTTCCATTGACCCCATATAGAGCCCAATAGAGTCTATCAGCCCCCCATATTGACCCAATTAAGGGCCCATATTTGAACCCATAGGGACCTACTAGGGATCATCCTGCCCCCACAATTATTGCCCCCATCAAGACTCATCAGCTTCTCAGACAGGAGATCGGAGGACACTATTGCGTACAAGGCGGGCCTTACAGCCCATTTTAGCCCCCCATGACCCCATAGAGGCCCCATAGAGTCCTATAGCCCCCATAATTGAACCCATAGGGCCCATATTGACCGCATTAGGTCCCTATAAGGGTATCCCTGCCCCCACATATATGCCCCCATAGAGCCATTCCAGTTCTTCCAAGGAGGAGATCGACGGACCTATTGCGTAAAGGCGCCACGCCCATAGCCCCCAGATTGACCCCATAGCAGGCCCCAATTTTAGGAGTCCTATAGCCCCCATATTGACCATAGGGCCCTATACCGCCCCGCCGGCATCCTTGCCCCAACACTATTGCCCATAGATTCCATCAGCTTCTCAAAGAAGGAGTATCGAGGACTTGCTGAGTAAAAGGCGCCTACGCCCATAGCCCCCATGGGACCCCCATAGAGCCCCAATAGAGTCCTACTATCCCCCATATTGACCCCATAGAGCCCACATAGAGTCTAAATTGAGCCCCCATATTGACCCCATAGGCCCTATAGGGTCATCCCTGCCCCACATATTGCCCCATAGATCCAGTCAGTTCTCCAAGAAGGAGGATCGAGGACTGTGCGTTTAAAGCGCGCTTACGGCCACTCAGCCCCCAATTTGAACCCCCATAGAGCCCCAATAGAGTCCTATAGGCCCCATACTTGACCCCCAATAGGGGCACAATAGCCCCCATAGGGCCCCATATTGATCCCATTAGCGAGGCCCCTATAGGGTCAATCCTGGCCCCACATCAATTGCCCCATAGGATCCATCAGCTTCTTCAAGAAGAGACTCGAGGAGCCTATTGACGTAAAGAGCGGGCCTACGCACCAATAGCCCCCATTGACCCCATAGAGCCCCATTAAGAGGTTTTCCTCCTATAGCCCCCATATTTGACCTCATCAGGGGCCCGGATAGCGGTCACTCCTGCCCCACATATTGCCCCATAAAGTCATCAGATTCTCCAAGAAGGAGATCGAGGCCTATTGCGTTAAAGGCCGCCTAGCCCATAGCCCCATTGACCCCATAGAGCCACCATAGAGTCCTTATAGCCCCCATCATTAGACCCCATCAGGGCCCCATATTGACCCATTTAGGCCCTTTGCCGGCTCCCTCCCCTCGGGCCCCACACTAACTAATGCCCCATAGGATTCCATCAGTTCCTCCAAAGAAGGAGCATCGAGGACATATTGCGGTAAAAGGCGACCTACGCCCATACGCCCCCATTGACCCATAGAGCCCATTAGCAGTCCTCATAGTCCCCCATATATGCACCCCATAGAGCCCCCATTAGAGTCCTATAGCCCCCACATTGCCCCAATAGGGCCCGTATAGGTCATCCTGCCCCACAGGTATTGCCCATAGAATCATCAGCTTCTCCAAGAAGGAAGATCGAGAGACCTTATTGCGTAAACGGCGCCGTGGACGCCCATTAGCCCGCCATTGACCCCATAGAGCCCCATAGATTCCTATAGCCCCCCACCTATCTGACCCCATTGGGCCCCATATAGTGGGGCATCCTGCCCCACATAATTGGCCCCACTAGCATCCCATCAGTTCTCCAAGCAAGCGAAGATCGAGGAACCTGCTGCGTAAAGGCGCCTACGCCCCATTAGCCCACCATAATGACCCCCATAGCAGCCCCATAGAGCTCCTATGTAGCCCCCATATTGACCCCATAGAGGCCCCATAGAGCTCCTATAGCCCCCATATTGACCCCCATCAGGGCCCTTATAGGCGGTCATCCTGCCCCACATATTTGGCCCCATAATCCATCCACGTTCTCCAAGAAAAAAAAAGGGGGGGGGGGAAAAGATCGAGGACCTGCTGCGTACAAGGCGCCTACGCCCATCACCCCCACTTGCCCCATAGAGCCCCATAGAAACGTCCTCATCGCCCCCATCACGGCCCCATATTGACCCCATAGGGCCCTATTAGCGGCTTCATCCTGCCCCACATATTGCCCATAGATCCAATCAGTTCTCCAAAGAAGGAGATCGAGAACCTATTGCGTAAAAGGACGCCTACGCCCATAGCCCCAGTGACCCCATAGAGGCCCCACTAGAGTGCCTATAGCCCCCCATATTGACCCCATAGGGAGCCCTATAGGGTCATCCTGCCCCACATATGTGCCCCATCAAGATCCAATCAGTTCTCAAGGAAGGAGATCGAGAACCTATTGCGTAAAGGCGCTACGCCCATTAGCCCCATTTGGAACCCATAGAGGCCCCCATAGAGTACTACTAGCCCCATATTGACCCCACTACGCGGCGCTCTTAGGTATGCCTGCCCCACATTCATTGCGCCCCATAGATCCATCAGTTCTCCAAGAAGGAGATCGAGGAACCTATTACGTACAAGGGCGCCTACGCCCATAGCCCCATTGCACCCCATAGCAGCCCCATAGAGTCCTATAAAGGCCCCCTCATTGACCCCATTAGGGCCCTATAGGGTCATCCTGCCCCACCAATAATTGCCCCATGAATCCATCAGTTCTCCAAGAAGGGAGATCGAGGACCTGCTGCGTAAAGGCGGCCTACGGCCCATAGCCCCCCCATTGACCCCATAGAGCCCCATAGAGTCCTATAGCCCCCATAGGGCCCCATATTGACCCCATAGGGCCTGATTCTAGGGTCATCCTTGCCCCACATAATTGCCCCATAAGACCTCCATCAATTCTCCAAAGGAAGGAGCATCAGAGGGACCTGCGGCGTCAAAGGCGCCTTACGCCATAGCCCCCAGCTTTGACCCCCATTAGAGGGCCCCATTTAGAGTCCTATAGCCCCACATCATTGCGACCCCATAGATCGCCCACATAGAGGTCCTAATAAGCCGCATATTTGACCCCATAGGGGCCCCTATGGAGTCATCCTTGCCCCCACATATTTTGCCCATAGATCCATCAGTTCTCCAAAGAAGGAGATGAGGGAACCTATTGCGTTAAAAGGCGCCTCGCCCATAGCCCCCATTGGACCCCATAGAGGCCCCAATCAGAGTTACTATAGCCCCGCATATTGAACCCACTCCGCCCCGCGCCCCCATATTGACCCCATAGGGGCCCTATACGGGTATCCTGCCCCACATGATTGTGCACCCACTAGCATCCATCAGTTCTCCACAGAAGGCAGATCGAGACCTGCTGTGCGATTTAAAGGCGCCATACGCCATAGCCCCCATTGACCCATTAGAGCCCTACGAGTCCTTACTAAGCCCCCAT
>NW_015440079.1:25588-29230 GCF_001577835.2 Coturnix japonica | reverse complement strand
AGGGGATTAGGGGGATATAGGGGGTAGGGTAATAGGGGGTATGAATATGGGGGATATAGGGGGATATAGGGGGTTATAGGGGATTATATGGGGGTTATATGGGATATGGGGGGATATGGGAGGATATAGGGGGTTATAGGGGGATATAGGCGGGACTATAGGGGGTTATAGGGGATAGTAGGGGGATATAAAAGGGGAAATTATAGGGGGATATGGGGATGGGGGGAATATAGGGGGTATAGGGGTGGATATAGGGGGATATATGGGGGGACTTATAGGGAGATATAGGGGGATTAGGGGATATAGGGGGGGTATAAGGGGTATAGGGGATATAGGGGGATATAATGGGGAATTATGGGGTTATAGGGGATATAGGGGGATATAGGGGATATAGGGGGATATGGGGATATGGGGGATTATGGGGGGATATAGGGGGGATATATGGGATAATATCGGGATAATAGGGGGATATAGGGGGCGATATATGGGGGATATATGGGGATATTAGGGGGATATTAGGGGGATATAGGGGATATAGGAGGGATTGTAAGGGGGATATAGGGGAATATAGGGGATATGGGGGATATAGGGGGCGGACTATAGGGGAGATATAGGGGTATAGGTGGATAGGAGATATAGGGGGTATAGGGGGATATTAGGGGGAATATTAGGGGGATATATGGTGATATATGGTGGTTATAGGGGGATATAGGGGGATATAGGGGGATATATAGGGTGATATAGGGGGATATAGGGGGATATAATATGGTGTTATAGGGGATATAGGGGGGATATAGGGGGATATAGGGGATATAGGGGGATATAGGGGGGGATATATTGGGGTTATAGGGAGGATATAGGGGTGATATAGGGGGGATATAGGGGATATAAGGGGGATATAGGGGATATAGGCGGATATGGGGGGATATGGGGGATATTAAGGGGGAGGGATATAGGGGAGTGATTAGGGGATATAGGGGGATATATAGGTGGGATATATAGGGGATATAGGGACTATGGGGATAAGATGGGATATATGGGGGATTAAGGGATAATGGTAAGGATAGGGGATATAGGGGGATATAAAGGGGAGATGGGGGGATTATGGGGAGAATATGGGGATATAGGGATATAGGGGGATATAGGTGATATAGGGGGATATAGGGATATAGGGGGGATATAGGGGGATATTAGGCGGGACATATAGGGGCGGTATTAGGGGGATATAGGGGAGGCGTATAGGGATATAGGGGATATAGGGGGATATAGGGGGATATAAGGGGAGGTTATAGGATATGGGGGGATATAGGGGGATATAGGGGGGATTAGAGGATAATTAGGGGATTATAGGGGATATTAGCCAGGATATAGGATATATGGGATATAGGGAGAGTATGGGGGATATGGGGGGGCTATAGGGGGATATGGGGCAGATTAGAGGGGTATGGGGGGTTATATAGGGGGGGATATTGGGGGATATAGGGGACTATAGGCGGATATAGGGGATATAGGGGGAATATAGGGGATATAGGTCGGATATTTGAGGGGGTTATAGGCGGTATAGGGGGTTATGGGATATAGCGGGATATAGGGGGATATCAGGGTGGACTATAGGGGGATATAGGGGGATATAGGGGATATAGGGGATATAGGGGATATAGGGGGATATAGGGGGATTATAGGGGGTAATATACCACACCTATTACGGCGCGGGATATATGGGGATATAGGGGCAATATCCCCCTATAACCCCATACATCCCATATATCCCCCTATATCCCATAGAGTTCTCGTCGGGGTCGGGTCCTTCCCCCCGATCCCTTCCTGGTTCAGGACAAGGAGCAGGAGCAGCACTTTGGGTTCAGCTTAAACCAGGCCATTAATAGGGCCAGGCAGCGTCCCCTGCTACAGGTAAATGGCCCTATATGGACCCCATAGGCCCTATATGGCCCCTATGGGCCCTATATGGCCCTTATGGGGTCATATATGGCTCCTATGGGTCACATATGGGGCCTATGGGGTCTATGGGATCATATATGGGACTATGGGGTCATATATGCGGTCTATCTGGTCACATATGGTGCCTATGGGCCCTATATGGCCCCTAAGGGGACATATGTGGTCCCTATGGGGTCATATATGGGGCCTAATGGGCCCTATATGGCCCCTTTTGGGTCATATATGGCTCCTATGGGTCACATATGGGGCCTATGAGGTCATATATGGGGCCTGTGGGGTCATATATGGGACTATGGGGTCATATATGGGGTCTGTCGGGTCACATATGGGGCCTATGGGCCCTATGTGGCCCCTAAGGGGTCATATATGGGGCCTATGGGGTCATATATGGGGTCTATTGGGTCACATATGGGGCCTATGGGCCCTATATGGCCCCTAAGGGGTCATATATGGGGCCTATGGGGTCATATATGGCCCCTATCGGCTCTATATGGCCCCTATGGGGTCATATATGGGGCCTATGGGGTCATATGTGGGTCTATGGGGTCATATATGGGGCCTATGGGCCCTATATGACCCCTATGGGCCCTATATGGGGCCTATGGGGTCATATATGGGTCTATGGGGTCATATATTGGGCCTATGGGGTCATATATGGCCCCTATCGGCTCTATATGGCCCCTATGGGGTCATATATGGGGCCTATGGGGTCATATATGGAGCCTATGGGGTAATATATGGGGTCTATGGGGTCACATATGGAGCCTATGGGGTCATATATGGGGCCTATGGGGTCACATATTGGGCCTATGGGGTCATATGTGGGTCTATAGGGTCATATATGGGGTCTATCGGGTCACATATGGGTCCTATGGGTTCACATATGGGGCTGTGGGGTCCCATATGGGGCCTGTGGGGTCATATGTGGGTCTATGGGGTCACATATGGGGCTTATGGGGTCATATATGGGCCTATGGGGTCCCATATGGGGACTATAGGGTCACCTATGGGCCTTTGGGGTCCCCTATGGGTCTCTATGAGCCACTGTGGGGCCTATAGGGTCCCCTGTGGGGCTGTGGGGTCCCATATGGGACCTATAGGGTCTCCTATGGGTCTCCATAAGCCATCATGGGGGCTTAGGGTTGGACTATAGGATCCATCCCATCCCCATATCCCCCTATATCCCCCCATTCCCCCCATATCCCCCCCATATCCCCTATACATCCCCTATACATCCCCTATATCCCCTATATGTCCCCAGGGTTACGAGGTCCCCATACCAACCCCATATCCCCCTATATCCCCCCATATCCCCCTATATCACCCCATATACCCTATATATCCCCTATATATTCCCTATAAATCCACTATATCACCCCCATATCCCCTATATATCCCCTATATCCCCCTATATCCCCCTATATATCCCCTATATCCCCCCATATCCCCCCATATCCCCCTATATACCCCCATAATGGGACCTCCAATGGACCCCAATGGGACAGCCATACACCCATAAATGGAGCCAATGGACCCCCCATAGCCCCACAAATGGACCCAATGGGGACCCCCATACCAAATGGGAATCCCCCAATGGACCCACACCCATAATGGGATCCAATGGGATACCCCATAACCAATATATGGGAACCCAATGGGACCCCATTAGTAGCTAAAGGGACC
>NW_015440079.1:19232-20299 GCF_001577835.2 Coturnix japonica | reverse complement strand
CCATTGCCCCCCTAACCCCCCACCCCATATCTCAGCCCCATAGATTGGTCATCTCGTGCCCCGAAGACTCGGATCTATGGGGCCCAGCTTTGGGGTCCCATAATGATTAAGGGGGGGGGGGTTATGGGGTCCATTGGGGTCCCATTATGGGTATGGGGTCCCATTGGGGTCCCATTATGGGTTTGGGGTCCCATTGGGGTCCCATAATGATTAAGGGGGGGTTTATGGGGTCCATTGGGGTCCATTGGGGTCCCATTGCCCCCCTAACCCCCCACCCCATATCTCAGCCCCATAGATTGGTCATCTCGTGCCCCGAAGACTTGGATCTATGGGGCCCAGCATTGGGGTCCCATAATGATAAAGGGGGGGGCTTATGGGGTCCATTGGGGTCCCACTGGGGTCCCATTGCCCCCCTAACCCCCCCACCCCATATCTCAGCCCCATAGATTGGTCATCTCGTGCCCCGAAGACTCGGATCTATGGGGCCCAGCTTTGGGGTCCCATAATGATAAAGGGGGGGGGGTTATGGGGTCCCATTGGGGTCCCATTATGGGTATGGGGTCCATTGGGGTCCCATTATGGGTATGGGGTCCATTGGGTTCCCATTATGGGTGTGGGGTCCCATTATGGGTGTGGGGTCCCATTGGGGTCCCATTATGGGTATGGGGTCCATTGGGGTCCCATTATGGGTATGGGGTCCATTGGGGTCCCATTATGGGTATGGGGTCCCATTGGGGTCCCATTATAGGTATGGGGTCCCATTGGGGTCCCATTATAGGTATGGGGTCCCATTGGGGTCCCATTATGGGTATGGGGTCCCATTATGGGTATGGGGTCCCATTGGGGTCCCATTATAGGTATGGGGCCCCATTATGGGTATGGGGTCCCATTGGGGTCCCATTATAGGTATGGGGCCCCATTATGGGTATGGGGTCCATTGGGGTCCCATTATGGGTATGGGGTCCCATTATGGGTATGGGGTCCCATTAGGGTCCCATTATAGGTATGGGGTCCCATTATGGTTATGGGGTCCCATTGGGGTCCCATTATAGGTATGGGGTCCCATT
>NW_015440079.1:12484-14421 GCF_001577835.2 Coturnix japonica | reverse complement strand
CCCCATAGGGACAATAAGACCCCCATAGGGTCACCAGGACCCCCATAGGGACAATAAGACCCCCATAGGAACACCAAGACCCCCCTATAGGGACTATAAGACCCCCATAAGGACACTAGGACCCCCATAGGGACAACAAGACCCCCCCATAGGGACATTAAGACCCCCATAAGGACAACAAGACCCCCCATAGGGACAATAAGACCCCCCATAGGGACACCAGGACCCCCCATAGGGACACCAGGACCCCCATAGGGACACCAGGACCCCCATAGGGACAATAAGATCCCCCATAGGGACAATAAGATCCCCCATAGGGACATCAGGACCCCCATAGGGACATCAGGACCCCCCATAGGGACAAGACCCCCATAGGAACACCAAGACCCCCCTATAGGGACTATAAGACCCCCATAAGGACACCAGGACCCCTATAGGGACAATAAGATCCCCATAGGGACCCCAAGACCCCCCATAGGAACAATAAGATCCCCCATAAGGACCCCAAGACCCCCCATAGGGACAATAAGATCCCCCATAAGGACCCCAAGACCCCCCATAGGGACAATAAGATCCCCCATAAGGACCCCAAGACCCCCCATAGGGACAATAAGACCCCCATAGGGACAACAGGACCCCCATAGGGACAACAAGACCCCCATAGGGACAATAAGATCCCCCATAGGGACAATGAGACCCCCATAGGGACACCAGGACCCCCCATAGGGACCCCCATATAGGGACAATAAGATCCCCATAGGGACACCAGGACCCCCCCATAGGGACAAGACCACCCTATAGGGACAACAGGATCCCTTATAGGGACACCAGGACCCCCCATAGGGACACCAGGACCCCCATAGGGACAATAAGACCCCCCATAGGGACANGACCCCCCATAGGGACACCAGGACCCCCATAGGGACAATAAGACCCCCCATAGGGACAACAGGACCCCCATAAGGACAAGACCACCCTATAGGGACAATAAGATCCCCCATAGGGACAATAAGATCCCCCATAAGGACACCAGGACCCCCATAGGGACTATAAGACCCCCATAAGGACAACAGGACCCCATAGGGACAACAAGACCCCCCATAGGGACAATAAGATCCCCATAGGGACAACAGGACCCCCATAGGAACACTAAGACCCCCATAGGGACAATAAGACCCCCATAGGGACACTAAGACCCCCCTATAGGGACTATAAGACCCCCATAAGGACACTAGGACCCCCATAGGGACAACAGGACCCCCCATAGGGACAATAAGATCCCCATAGGCACACCAGGACCCCCATAGGGACAATAAGATCCCCCATAGGGACACCAGGACCGCCCTATAAGGACCCCCATATGGATTATGAGGGATTATGAGTGTCCCCCCCCCCTATATAGGGCCACTATAATGTCCCTATATCCCATATAGGGCCCCATAATGTCCCTATATCCCATATAGGGCCCCCTTTAGGGACATTATCGGCCCAGTAGGGTATAGGACTTAGGGCCCGATAGGGAATATGGACACTTATGGGCCCATATGGGACATAGGACATTATGGCCCTATAGGTCGATAGGGACAATATGGGGCCCTATATGGATATAAGCATATGGGCCCTATATGTATTAGGCGACAATATGTGCCCTAGTACTGGGAAATAGGGACATTATGGGGAGCCTATAGGAATAGGACAGTAAGGCCTATATGGATATAAGGGACATTATGGGGCCCTATATGGAAGGGACATTTATTGGGGCCCTATATTTGCAATATAGTGGACATTATCCCCGTGCCCTATAGATATAGGACATATATGGGGCCCTATATGCGTTATAGTAGGACATATATGAGCCTAATATATGGGGGACCCACATAATGCCCTTATGACTGTTTTTTTTTCTTATTGAGACAAGTTTATTGTCTGGCTTACTC
>NW_015440079.1:0-8146 GCF_001577835.2 Coturnix japonica | reverse complement strand
TGTCCCTATATCCCATATAGGGCCGCCATTTTCCTCGCTCCCCCCTGTCAATCACGACCTTCGCCCTTCTGATTGGCTCTCCGCCACGCCGCTCTTCCCCATCACCATTCCCATTGGTTGCGCGGGTAGGCGGGACCACCGTATTGAGGCTCCCCCATTGGACGCAGCCTTTCCCGCTCGCGGGGCTGTGGGCGGGATTATCGGGCCGCTCCGCGCGCTGATTGGTTGAGGGGCTGAGAGCGGGAAGACGGGGAGAAAATGGCGGCCCTAAGAGGAGGGGGGGACAAAATGGCGGCCGCTGAGGGGAGGGGGCGGAAGCTGTTGTCGCCTTCCCCACAAGTTCTATGGGGTCTCGTCCCCCCATCGCACTTCATGGCCCCCAAAGCCAGGTAAGGGTCCCACAATGAGCCCTATTGGCCCCCCATTAAGGCCATTAAAACCATTAAAGCCATTAAGGCCATTAAGGCCGGTATCTGTGACCCCCCCCCCCCAATTAAAACAGGTTGATTGACGTGGAGAAGGGGCGGAGCCAAGAGATGGGGGCGGAGCTTGGTATGCAAATGAGGCGGAACGAAGACATGGGGGCGGAGCTTGGTATGCAAATGAGGCGGGACGAAGACATGGGGGCGGAGCTTGGCATGCAAATGAGGCGGAACGAAGACACGGGGGCGGAGCCTGATATGCAAATGAGACCGAGCCACAGCCTTGGGGCGGAGCTTGGTATGCAAATGAGGCGGAGCCAAGCATTGGGGGAGGAGCCTGATATGCAAATGAGGCAGAGACACAGCATTGGGGCAGAGCCTGATATGCAAATGATGCGGAGACACAGACTGGACGAGGGGCTTGGTATGCAAATGAGGCGGAGACACAGCGTGGGGGCGGAGCTTGGTATGCAAATGAGGCCGAGCCAAGTGATGGAGGCTGAGCTTGAAGCTGATAGGGGGCGGAGCTTAAGGCTGGAGGCGGAGCTTGATATGCAAATGAGGCGAAACAAAGACATGGAGGCGGAGCTTGATATGCAAATGAGGCGGGTCAAAGAGCTGGAGGTGGAGCTTGGTATGCAAATGAGACGGAACAAAGACATGAAGGCGGAGCTTGATATGCAAATGAAGCAGAACAAAGAGCTGGGGGCGGAGCTTCAAGCTGAAAAGAGGCGGAGCTTAAGGCTGGAGGCGGAGCTCGGTATGCAAATGAGGCGGAACAAAGAGCTGGAGGCGGAGCTTAAGGCTGAAAAGGGGCGGAGCCAAGAGAAGGGGGCGGAGCCTGATGGAGAGGTGAGGATGGGGCCCATATGGGGCCATAATGTCCCTATGGGGTCACAGTGTCCCTATGGGGCCATAATGTTCCTATGGGGTCACAGTGTCCCTATGGGGCCACAATGTCCCTATGGGGCCATAATGTTCTATAGGGTCACAGTGTCCCTATGGGGCCATAATGTCCCTATGGGGTCACAATGTCCCTATGGGGCCATAATGTCCCTATGGGGCCACAATGTCCCTATGGGGCCATAATGTCCCTATGGGGCCACAATGTCCCTATGGGGCCGTAATGTCCCTATGGGGTCACAATGTCCCTATGGGGCCATAATAACCTTATGGGTGCATCACTATTAGGGTCCAATGTCCTATGGAGGTCACATGTCCTATGGGCATAATGATCTATAGATGTCCTATGGGGTCATACGTGTCCCTATGGGGTCCACAATGTCCTATGGGGCACCAGAAATTCCATTATCAGGAGTCCACATGCACCTATGGGCCATAAATGATCCATTATTTGGGTCACATGTCCCTAATGGGGCCATACATGTCCCTAAGAGGGCCATAATATCATATTAGAGATCTCATAATTAGATCCTATGGGTTCAAACAGTGTCCGTATAGGGACATAAATGTCCACTATGGGAGCCACATTCCCATATGGGACTGTAAATGTCCTATGGGTAACACATGTCTTATGGGAGCCATAATTGAATCATCTATTAATTCCATATGGAGCGTCATAGTGGGTTCCTATGGGCTACAATTGTCTCTATGGGGCAACAATGTCTATAGGGGTCCACAATATGTCCATGGGGCCTATATGTCCCTATGGGTCACTAATGTCACCACTTATGGGCCTAAATAATCGTACCTATGGGGCATATTATACCTATAGGAATCCATAAATGTCCTATGGGGTACTCACAGTTGTCTTGGGGCCATAATGTCCCTCATATGGGAGCCACAATTCCCTTATGGTGCCGTAACTGTCCCTATGGGGTCACATAGTGTACCTAGGGATAATGAATCCTATAATGTACCTCGAATGGGTAAAGTGTCATATGGGGATCTCTACACATGTACATCATTGGGTCCTACAATGGTTCTAATGGGGTCACAATGTCCTATGAGAGTGTCCTATGGCGTACACATGTCTAATGGAGCCAATAAAATGTCCCTATGGCGCACCATACATGTCCCTTAATATTGGTCATCAATGTCTATAGGGGGCTATAATTAGTCCATAAATGGGCATAATATCCCTATATTACGGCAGTCATTAACTGTCTAACTTGGTCAGCAAGTGTCTCCTATGGGGCCACCATTAATGTCACCTAATAGGGGCTCAAGTCCCTATTGGGGCGAATATGTTCTAAATGTGGGTCAAAATAGTCCCACTGGTGCATATATGGATCCATAATACACATTACCGTCTACGACTCATAGGTGTCCCTACTAGGGGTCACAATGTCCATGGGCGCACAATATCGTCTATGGGTCACCATTGTCTCCTACTGAGGAGCACGCTATAATGTCTAGGGGTTCAAGCAACATGTCCATCAATGGCAGCGCCATAAAATTGTCCTTTGATGGGCTAGCTCATAATTTGATCCCTATGAAGGGGTCAAATGTCCCCATGGGGCCATAAGTCCTATGGGTCACAATGTCCCTAATGGGCATAAGGTCCCCTCTTCATAGCGGGATCATAATGGACTCTATAGATGTCTATGGCGGGCACAAACATGTCCTATGTGGCTACAGTGTCTCTATGGGGCCATAATGTCCCTATGGGGCATAATGATCCCTATATATTCCTAATGGGGCATAAATATCCTATAATGTTCTATGGGGTCAACAAATGCACTATGGGGCCATAATTGTCATGGGGGCCATATGGCCATATATAATTGTCCTATGGGTCATAAGGGTCCCTATGGGTCATATGGTAGCTATAATCGTTCCCTAAATGGCAGGCTCAAATAGGGTCATATGGGTTCACCAATGGGTCATGATGGCCTCTTCATAAATATTCTTCCTTATTGGTGTTCATAGGGTTCCTATGGGGTATAATGCACTATAATGTCCCTATGGGTCATAGGTGTCCCTATGGGTCATAATGGGCCCTATAAGTCCTATGGGTCATAAGGTCTCCTAATGGGGTCATAAATGTCCCTTAATGTCTATGGGGTCATAGGGTCCCTATGGGGTCATAATGGCTATAATGTCCTATGGGTCAATAGGGTCTCTATGGGGTATAATGCCAACTAATAATGTACCCTATGGGGGTCATAGGTCCCTATGAGGTCTAATGGCCTATAATGTTCCTATGGGGTCAAGTAGGGTCCCTATGTGTATAATGGCCCCTATAAATGTCCTATGGGGTCATAGGGTCCTATGGGGCATAATATGCTATAAAATGTCTAGTGGGCCAATAATGTCTATGGGGCCACAATGATCTCTATAGGGCCTAATGGTCCTATTGGGGCCACAATGCCCTATGGGGTCACAGTGTCCTATGGCACAATGTCCATATGGGATAACATTATTCGTCTCCCTATGGGGCACATAATGTCCTATGGGACATAATGTCCTATGGGCCATAATGATGCTATAGAATGTCCTATGGGGTCATAGGTCCTATGGTCAATAATGGCCTATAGAGTCCCTATGGGGCCATAATGTCCCTATGGGGCCATAATGATCCTATAATGTCCCTATGGGGTCATAGGGTCCCTATGGGGTCATAATGGCCCTATAATGTCCCTATGGGGTCATAGGGTCCCTATGGGGTCATAATGGCCCTATAGGATCCATAATGTCCCTATAGGGCCATAATATCCCTATAGGATCCATAATGTCCCTATAGGATCCATAATATCCCTATAGGATCCATAATGTCCCTATAGGATCCATAATATCCCTATAGGATCCATAATGTCCCTATAGGATCCATACTATCCCCATAGTGACCCTATATTTCCCCTATAGACCCCATTGCTCCGTGCTCAGCTCAGCGCCCTCAGCCACATCCTGACCCTACAAGAGAAGGAGCTGAACAGGGAGGTGAGAAATAGGGGACCCCATAGGGGGGCTATGGGGGGTAATGGGGGCCTATGGGGTGTAATGGGGGTCCTGTGGGGTCCTATGGGGTTCTATGGGGTCCTATGGGGTGTAATGGGGTCCTATGGGGTTCTATGGGGTGTAATGGGGGTCCTATGGGGTCCTATGGGGTTCTATGGGGTCCTATGAGGTGTAATAGGGGTCCTATGGGTTCCTATGGGGTGTAATGGGGTCCTATGGGATGTAATGGTGGTCCTATGGGGTCCTATGGGGGGTAATGGGGGTCCTATGGGCTGTAATGGGGGGCTAGGGGGTGTAATGGGGGTCCTGTGGGGTCCTATGGGGTTCTATGGGGTCCTATGGGGTGTAATGGGGGTCCTATGGGGTGTGATGGTGTGTAATGGGGTCCTATGGGGTGTAATGGGGGTCCTATGGGGTGTAATGGGGATCCTATGGGGTGTAATGGGGTGTAATAGGGTCCTATGGGGTGTAATGGGGGTCCTATGGGGTGTAATGGGGGTCCTATGAAGTGTAATAGGGGTCCTATGGGTTCCTATGGGGTGTAATGGGGTGTAATGGGGTCCTATGGGGTGTAATGGGGGTCCTATGGGGTGTAATGGGGTGTAATGGGGTCCTATGGGGTGTAATGGGGATCCTATGGGGTACAATGGGGTCCTATGGGGTGTAATGGGGTCCTATGGGGTATAATGGGGTCCTATGGGGTGTAATGGGGTCCTATGGGGTATAATGGGGTCCTATGGGGTGTAATGGGGGTCCTATGGGTTATAATGGGGGTCCTATGGGGTGTGATGGGGGTCCTATGGGGTATAATGGGGTTCTATGGGGTGTAATGGGGTCCTATGGGTTACAATGGGGTCCTATGGGGTGTGATGGGGGTCCTATGGGGTGTAATGGGGGTCCTATGGGGTATAATGGGGTCCTATGGGGTGTAATGGGGTCCTATGGGGTATAATGGGGGTCCTATGGGGCGTGATGGGGGTCCTATGGGGTGTAATGGGGTCCTATGGGGTATAATGGGGTCCTATAGGGTTTAATAGGGGTCCTATGGGTTATAATGGGGGTCCTATGGGGTTCTATGGGGTGTAATGGGGTCCTATGGGGTGTAATGGGGGTCCTATGGGTTATAATGGGGGTCCTATGGGGTGTAATGGGGTCCTATGGGGTGCAATGGGGGTCCTATGGGGTGTAATGGGTTCCTATGGGGTGTAATGGGGTCCTATGGGGTTATAATGGGGTCCTATGGGGTATAATGGGGGTCCTATGGGTTATAATGGGGTCCTTGGGTGTGTATGGGGTTCCTACTGGGGTGTATGGGTCCTATGGGGTATAATGGGGGTCCATGGGGTACACTGGGGTCCTATGGAGTTCTATGGGTTTATGGGTCCTAATGGGGTGCAATGGGGGTCGCTAGGGGGTAATGGGTCCTTAGGGGTGCAATGGGGTCCTATGGGGTGTAATGGGTACTATGGTGTAATGGGTCCTATCGGGCGTTATATATGGGGTCCTAAGGGGTATAATGAGGGGTCCTATGGGTATAATCGGGGGGTTCTATGGGTGCTAATGGGGTTATGGGGTGTAATGGGGTCCTATGGGGATATAATTTGGGGTCCTATGGGTTTAAATGGGCGGTCATATGGGGTTAGTGAATGGGGTCCTATGGGGTGTATATGGGGTCCTATGGGGTAGTAATGGGGTCCTATGGGTGTAATGGGTCCTATGGGGTTAATGGGTTTATGGGGTTATAAGGGTCCTATGCGGGTATAATGGGGGTCTATGGGTATAGCCGAATGGCCATGGGGTTCCTATGCGGGTGTATATGGGGTGCCTATGAAGGGTTCTATGGGGTCTAATCGGTTATAATGGGGTCCTATGGGCGGTGTGATGGGGATCCTATGGGGGTGTACATGGGGTCCTATGGGGTGTAATGGGGTCTATGGGTCTATGGGGTCCTATGGGGTTAATGGGGTCCTATGGGGTGTAAATGGGGTCCTATGGGGTTAATGGGGTCCTATGGGTGGTGATGGGGTCCTATGGCGGTATCTATGGGGTCCTCACTGGGGTCTGCAATGCAGGGTCCTATGGGTTTGATGGGGTCCTAAAAATGGCGTGTAATGGGGTTCTATGGGGTTCCTATGGGTTCTCTATGGGTTATAATGGGGGTCCTTATGGGGTTGGGGTCCCTATATTGTCCCTACTGTCGACCCTATATCGTGCCCCCGCCCCTATTTGTCCAGCCGGCCCCCGCCCATGTTCCAAGGCCTATTGACTCAAGGAGACGAAGGTGTTTTGCTCTGATGGTGGTCCGCTCAAGGTCACACGAGGATATTAGCGTCCAACGGTGGGGACCTAACCCCATAGAATCCCATATATCCCCATAGAACCCCTATATCCCCTATATACCCATAGAACGCCATATATCCCCTATTCCCTATAATACCCCACATATCCATATCCCCTCCATAATAACCCCTGTATCCACCTATAACTCCCCCATAGAACCCCATTATAGACCCCAATACCCCATATATCCCTATACATCCCCCATAGAACCATATATCCCAAGAAACCCCATATATCCCTATATCCCCATAGAACCATATATCCCATATCCCCATATAACCCCGTATATCCCCTCTATCTATATATCCATATATCCCCTATATCCCATAATATCCCCATATCCCCCATTAACCCATATATCCCCTATAGTCCCCCATATACCCATAAACAATATATCCCTATTATCCCCTTATACCCCATATCCTAGACCCCCATAATCCCCTAATATCCCCCATAGAACCATATATCCCTATACCCCATAGAACCATATCCCCTAATCCCCCATATAACCCCATATATCCCTAAATCCCCATAGAACCCATTATCCCCCCAATATAACCCCATATATCCCATATATCCCACATAGAACTCCCCTATTATCCCTGATATCCCCATAGAACCCCCATATAACCCCATATAACCCTCATATATCTCCTATTCCCATAAACACCATATATCCCTATATCCCCCATCAGAACCCAATAATATCCCCTAAATATCCCCCATATAACCCCATATATCCCTCTATCCCCCATAATCCCCTATTATCCCACCATATATCCTATCACCCCTATATCCCCCCATAGAACCCCATACTCCCCTATACCCCCATAGAACCCCTAACTCCCCCATATCCCCATATAATCCCCTATATCCCATAGAACCCTCATATCCCCCTATATCCCCCCATATAATCACCCATACCCCATACTCCCCTATATAACCTATATCCCCATAGAACCCATATCTCCAGCCATACCCCCATATCCCCCCTATACTCCCCCCAATATCCCCCCCATATTCCCCTATATCCCCAACTATCCCCCTACTTATCCCCATCTCCCCCATAATCCCATATCCCATTATCTCCCCCATATCCCCCTATATCCCCCATACCTATAAATTCCCCCCATATCTCCCATATCCCATATCTCCCCCTTCCTCCCATATCTCCCTATAATCCCCCTCTATCCCCCTATAACCCCCATATTTCCCCCGCATTATCCCCTCCATATCCCCATATCCCCTCTATATCCCCCCATTTCCCCCCATCCCCCTATATCCCATATCCCGCATATCTCCCCCTATATCCTCCATATCCCCTATATTCCCATATCTCCCCCTATCCCCCCCCATATTTCTATATCCCCATATCCCGCTGTTCCATATACCCCTATCCCCCATATCCCCCCATGATCTCCCCATATCTCCCCCCATCATCCCCCCAATAATCTCCCATATCC
>NW_015440078.1:27766-29274 GCF_001577835.2 Coturnix japonica | reverse complement strand
TCCCCATTTAGGGTCCCTCCAACCCCATTTAGGACCATTCTAACCCCATCAGAACCCCTATATCCCCATTTAGGGTCCCTCCAACCCCATTTAGGGCCCCGCCAACCCCATTAGAACCACCCTGACCCCATTTAAGACCATTCCAACCCCAATAGAACCTCTATATCCCCATTTAAGACCATCCCAACCCCATTAGAACCCCTATATCCCCATTTAGGGCCATTCCAACCCCATTAGAACCACCCTGACCCCATTTAAGACCATTCCAACCCCATTACAACCCCTATATACCCATTTAGAGCCATTCCAACCCCATTAGACCCACTCTATCCCCATTTAAACCACTCCAACCCCATTAGAACCCCTATATCCCCATTTAGAGCCATTCCAACCCCATTAGAACCCCTATATTCCCATTTAGGGTCCCTCCAACCCCATTTAGGACCACTCCAACCCCATTAGAACCACCCTGACCCCATTTAGGGCCATTCTAACCCCAATAGAACCCCCATATCCCCATTTATGGCCCCATTTAGGACCCCCCCCCCCACCTCAGTCTCCGTCTCCAGCTCTGTCTCGTTCCCAGGCTGCGGCTCCGGCTCCATCCCGGGCTGTGGCTCCGGCTCCTGCATGGACCCAACCTGCAACCGGCATCGACGTCAGCACCAACAGCCTCCATCATACCAGGCTCCATCATCCCAGGCTCCATCATCCCCCATCTCAGCCTCCAATCTGCCTCCATCATCCCAGGCTCCATCATCCCAGGCTCCATCCCTCCATCATCCCATACTCCATCATCCCAGGCTCCAGCATCCCAGGCTCCAGCATCCCCCATCCCTCCAGCATCCCCCATCCCAGCCTCCAATCTGCCTCCATCATACCAGGCTCCATCATCCCAGGCTCCATCCCTCCATCATCTCAGCCTCCATCATCCCATACTCCATCATCCCAGGCTCCATCATCCTCCATCCCTCCATCCAGCCTCCATCATACCAACTCCCATCATCCCAGGCTCCATCATCCCCCACCCCTCCATCATCCCCCATCTCAGCCTCCAATCTGCCTCCATCATACCAGCCTCCATCATCCCAGGCTCCATCCCTCCAGCATCCCAGGCTCCAGCATCCCAGGCTCCATCATCCCCCATCCCTCCATCATCCCCCATCTCAGCCTCCAAACTGCCTCCATCATACCAGGCTCCATCATCCCAGCCTACATCCCAGCCTCAGCCTCCATCATCCCAGCCTCCATCATCCCAGGCTCCAGCATCACAGGCTCCATCATCCCCCATCCCTCCATCATCCCCCATCCCAGCCTCCAATCTGCCTCCATCACCCCAGCCTCCATCATACCAGGCTCCATCATCCTCCATCCCTCCATCATCCCATTCTCCATCATCCCAACCTCCACCCCTCCATCCAGTCTCCATTCAGTCTCCATCATCCCAGTCTCCACCCCTCCATCCCAACCTCCATCATCCTATTCTCCATCATCCCTGAGCTCCCATC
>NW_015440078.1:26126-27230 GCF_001577835.2 Coturnix japonica | reverse complement strand
ATGGGGTTAGATGGGGTTAGATGGGGTTAGATGGGGGGATATGGGGGGGATATGGGGGGAATATGGGGTTATATGGGGGTATATGGGGGTATATGGGGTTAGATGGGGTTAGATGGGGGATATATGGGGTTGTATGGGGGTATATGGGGCTAGATGGGATTATATGGGGTTAGATGGGGTTATATGGGGGATATATGGGGTTATATGGGGAGATATATGGGGTTAGATGGGGTTATATGGAAGGAATATGGGGTTATATGGAAGGAATATGGGGTTATATGGGGTTATATGGGGAGATATATGGGGTTAGATGGGGTTATATGGGGGGATATGGGGGGATATGGGGGGAGATATATAGGGTTATATAGGGTTATATGGGGTTATATGGGGATATATGGGAATATATGGGGGTATATGGGGTTATATGGGGTTATATAGGGGTATATGGGGGTATATGGGGTTAGATGGGGGTATATGGGGTTATATGGGGTTAGATGGGGTTAGATGGGGTTAGATGGGGTTAGATGGGGTTAGATGGGGTTAGATGGGGTTAGATGGGGTTATATGGGGTTAGATGGGGTTAGATGGGGTTAGATGGGGTTAGATGGGGTTAGATGGGGTTAGATGGGGTTAGATGGGGGTATATGGGGAGATAGATGGGGTTATATGGGGTTATATAGGGTTACATGAGGTTATATGGGATTAGACGAGGAGATATATGGGGTTAGATGGAGTTATATGGGGGGAATACGGGGTTATATGGGGTTATATAGGGTTAGATGGGGTTAGATGGGGTTAGATGGGGAGATATATGGGATTAGATGGGGAGATATATGGGGTTAGATGGGGGTATATGGGGTTAGATGGGGTTATATAGGGGATATATGGGGTCATATAGGGTTATATGGGGGGGACATGGGGTTATATGGGGAGATATACGGGGTTATATGGGGTTATAAGGGGTATATGGGGTTATATGGAGGTTATATGGGGAGATATATGGGGTTATATAGGGTTATATGGGGGGAATATGGGGTTAGATGAGGGATATATGAGGTTGTATGGGGTTATATAGGGTTATATGGGAGTTATATGGGGAGATAT
>NW_015440078.1:19929-23229 GCF_001577835.2 Coturnix japonica | reverse complement strand
CATTAGACGGGGACCCCCCCCCCCACGTTAACGTGGCGCCCTCCCCCATTTAACAGGGAAACCCACCACCATTACGGGAACCCACCACCATTAACGGGACCCCCCCCCCCCACGTTTAACGTGGCCCCTCCCCCCATTAACGGGAACCCACCACCATTAACGGGAGACCCCCCCCCCCCACATTAACGGCTCCACGCCATGTAACGGCGATTCACAACCCATTAACGCGTTGGACCCCCCCGTTATATCCCGGTTAGGCCTCACCGTACCCCACCCCCCCCCCCCCCACTTTAACGGACCCCCCCCATCTACCGACCCCCCATTCACGGACCCCAACCCCATTAACGGGACCCCCCCCACTTTAACGGGACCCCCCCGTTATATCCCGGTTAGCGCCTCACCAGACCCCCCCCACCCCCCACTTTAACGGACCCCCCCCATTCAATATACCGACCCCCCCATTCACTCGGACCCCAACCCATTAACGGGACCCCCCCCCACTTTAGACGGGACCCCCCCACCCCGTTTATATCCCGGTTAGGCCTACACCAGACCCCCCCCCCCCCACATTAACGGACCCCCCGACCCCCTTTAAAAGCCCCCAACCCCTTTAATGGACCCCCCCCCATTAACGGGGAACCCCCCCCCGCGTTACCGTTAATGCCGGTTGAGGCCTTCACCTCCGGGTTTCCACCCTGAAAGCTCCGTGCAGTCTGCGAAGTCTCAACGTCTTCACACATCACCTCCAGCGGCTCCTTCGGCCGCCATCTTGGATCCCTTCCCTCCTTCACTTTCCGCCCAGGCTTTCCACTTCCATGTTAACCCCGCTTCCGCTTCGCATTCCGGGTCGAGCTTCAACACCGCTCGACTTCCGCTCTGATCTTGGCGCACATGCGCGATGGGGCGGGCCGGAAGCAGGGCACTGAGATGACGCACAAGTGGGCGGGCTTCTTGGGGGCCCTTAGAGCTGCGCATGCGCAGTGCAGCAATTTTGATCTCCACAAAGCAACCGCCGCCATCTTGAAAGCGGGCAGGCGTAGAGTAGCGTAGTATTCCGCCATCTTTGCTGGCGTAGGGTAAGTCGCCTCATAAGCCGCCATTTTTGGCTGCCGGGAACGGATCCGGACCCCCGGCTTGGTTCCAAAAGTTGGTTTATGTTGCATTAAACCGCCAATTAAAACATCATTAAACAAAAACTCATTAGAAGAAACGCGGATCGGAAGGGGGCGAGCCTTTACGCGAGCTGTCAGTCATTCGGAGTATGCGGGCTCGCAGAGCTGTCAGTCATCCTATGGGCCGGCGTGCTAAAGGCCCGGCCGTGGGTTCAGAGGCACCAATGGTCGAGGGGGCGCCGGAGGCAACGCTCATTTGCATATGTGGCGTGGCCTACGAGCTTTGTGAGTGACGCTTCTTTATTTGTTGCACATTTGTGGAGTGTGGCGCCACGGCTTCATTTTGCTATCTAGGCGGGCCTCTGGGGCGTTTTGCAGTTGTATGGCCTTCATTTGCATATATGGGACGTTGACACGCTTATTGTGCATTACGTGGGCGTGGCCTCTGGGCATTGTGCGTCTGCGTTGTGGGGCGTGGCCACGATGCGTCATTTGCATATTATGGGCGGGCCAAAACTCCCAGGGGGGGCGTGGCTTGTAAAGGAGGCCCCTCCCCCTCCTCTGTATATCTGGGTCTGGGGGGCTCCCAAGAGTGGCGGATCTTTATTGGGTGGGGGGGTTGTTTTAAGCACTGTTAGGCTGTTCTATGGGCCGGGCTCGGGAGGTCCATAGGTCTTACGAATGGGGTCTTCGTGCCTATGGTGCCTGCTTTCACAGTGATTTGGGGGGGGGTCTTAGTGGTCTCAATGGGGGGGGGTCCCTCATGGGGGGGGCTATGGGGGTCCTAAAGCTCCATAGGGGATAATGGGGGGGTCTTAAGACTCCATAGTGGTGTATGGGGGGGTCCCAGGGCTCCATAGGGAACAATGGGGGCAGGGGTCTTAAGGGGGGTCCCACATCTCCATAGGGGTCTCAGTGAGTCCATAGGGGTCCGGGGGGGTCCCACAGCCCCATAGGGCTCCATGGCTGCTCCCGGTGCCATTCCCGGTTCCGATCCCGGTTCAGATCCCGGTTCCATTCCCCATTCAGATCCCGGTTCGGATCCCGGTTCGGTTCCCCCTTCACCTCCATCCCGTTGGGCTCCATCCCGTTCGGATCCCGGTTCGATTCCCCGTTATTCGAATCCCGGTTCGATTCCCCCTTCAGTTCCATCCCGTTCGGATCCCGGTTCCATTCCCCGTTTAAATCCCGGTTCTGATCCCAGTTTAAATCCCGGTTCGGATCCCGGTTCCATTCCCCGTTATTCGGATCCCGGTTCGATTCCCCCTTCAGTTCCATCCCGTTTTGATCCCGGTTCGGATCCCGGTTCCGTTCCCCCTTCATCTTAATCCCGTTGGGCTCCATCCCGTTCGGATCCCGGTTCAGATCCCGGTTCATTTCCCCGTTTAAATCCCGGTTCCATTCCCCGTTCAGATCCCGGTTCCATTCCCCGTTATTCGGATCCCGGTTCAGATCCCGGTTTGATTCCCCACTCAGCTCCATCCCGTTCGGATCCCGGTTCCGTTCCCCGTTCAGAGCCCGGTTCGGATCCCGGTTCCATTCCCCGTTATTCGGATCCCGGTTCGATTCCCCCTTCAGTTCCATCCCGTTCAGATCCCGGTTCAGATCCCGGTTCAGATCCCGGTTCCATTCCCCGTTATTCAGATCCCGGTTCAGTTCCCCCTTCATCTCCATCCCGTTGGGCTCCATCCCGTTCAGATCCCGGTTCATGTCCCCGTTTAAATCCCGGTTAGGATCCCTGTTCCATTCCCGGTTCCATTCCCCGTTATTCGGATCCCGGTTCGATTCCCCCTTCACCTCCATCCCGTTTTGATCCCGGTTTGGATCCCGGTTCCATTCCCGGTTCGTTTCCCCGTTCAACTCCCGGTTCAGTTCCCGGTTCCATTCCCCGTTTAACTCCCGTTTCGGCTCCCGTTTCGGCTCCCCGTTCACCTCGCTCCCGTTCGCCTCCATCCCGTCGTTCCTCCGGTTCCATCCCGTCTCCATCCGGTTCCGTTCCGTCCGGTTCCCCCCTGTTTCCGTTCCTGAGGCTGGCGGCCAACACGATCCCCTGCACGGCGGCGTAGGCGGCCCCGAGCGGCAGCATCAGCTCCTGCAGCACCAACCGGAGCCCGGCGGCCGCCATGATGAACGCGGCCAGGCCTTGACACCAGGCCCCGGCCGCTCCGTTCAACCCTATGGCCGTTAA
>NW_015440078.1:12739-15301 GCF_001577835.2 Coturnix japonica | reverse complement strand
GGCCATTTTGACCCTATTTAGGGCCATTTTATCCCCATTTAGGGCCATTTTATCCCCATTTAGGGTCCCTTGACCCCATTTAGGGCCATTTTATCCCCATTTAGGGCCATTTTGACCCCATTTAGGGCCACTCTATCCCCATTTAGGGTCCCTCCAACCCCATTAGAACCCCCCGACCCCATTTAAGGCCATTCCAACCCCATTAGAACCCATCTATCCCCATTTAGGGCCACTCCAACCCCATTTAGAACCACCCTGACCCCATTTAAGGCCACTCCAACCCCATTAGAACCCCTGTGACCCCATTTAGAACCCCTATATCCCCATTTAGGGTCCCTCTAACCCCATTTAGGACCACTCCAACCCCATTCAGAACCCCTATATCCCCATTTATGGCCCCATTTAGGACCCCCCCCCACCTCAGTCTCCGTCTCCAGCTCCGTCTCGTTCCCAGGCTGCGGCTCCGGCTCCATCCCGGGCTGCAGCTCAGGCTCCTGCATGGCCCCAACCTGCAACCGGCATCGACGTCAGCATCAACAGCCTCCAGCATCACAGGCTCCAGCATCCCAGGCTCCAGCATCCCCCACCCCTCCATCATCCCCCATCCCAGCCTCTAATCTGCCTCCATCATCCCATACTCCATCATCCCAGGCTCCATCATCCCAGGCTCCATCATCCCCCACCCCAGCCTCCAAACTGCCTCCATCATACCAGGCTCCATCATCCCAGCCTACACCCCTCCATCATCCCAGCCTCCATCATCCCATACTCCATCATACCAGGCTCCATCATCCCACCCTACATCCCAGCCTCCATCATCCCATCCTTCCATCCATCCCTCCATCCCATCCTCCATCATCCTCCATGATCCCAGCCTCCATCATCCCGGCCTCCATCATCCCATCCTCTATCATCCCATAGACCATCCAGCCTCCAAACTGCCTCCATCATCCCAGGCTCCATCATCCCAACCTCCACCCCTCCATCATCCTCCATCTCATTCTCCATCTCTCCATCCAGGCTCCATCATCCCACCCTCCATCAATCCTCCGTCCCTCCATTCCACCCTCCATCAACCCAACCTCCATCATCCTCCGTCCCTCCATCATCCCAGCCTCCATCATCCCATACTCCATCATCCCAGGCTCCATCATCCCAACCTCTACCCCTCCATCCCAGCCTCCATTCAGCCTCCATCATCCTATTCTCCATCATCCCTGAGCTCCCATCCATCCCATTTTACCCATTTTCCCCCCATTTTCACCCCAAAGATATTTTACCACTTCCCGCATATCACATTTTAACCCATTTCCCTTTCCCACTTTACCCATTTTAGCCATTTATGCGCCGTTTTAACCACCCTGGGTTCCATTTTTTACCCCCATTTTCCCATATCCCATATATTCCCATTTTAAACCCCCCAAATCTTATTATTACCCATATTTGCCAATTTTCCCCATTTTACCCACATCCTCGTCAATCTCCCCAGCAGTGCCCTGAGCTCCCTCATCACGTGTTGTGCCACAGCCAGACGCAGTCGGGGCTCCCCCCCCCACCCCTGAGCCGGGCCTCTGCTCCAAATCGTTGCAAATGTGGAACGTCCGCGACGAGCTCCAGGCTGCCGGGGGTACCCAGATAGACAGGCCGGGTTAGATGGGCGTTATATGGGGGGAATATGCGAGATTATGTGGGTCTATATGGGGGATATATGGGGTTATATGGGGAGATATATGGGGTTATATGGGGTTGAATGAGGTTAGATGGGGAACTCATAATGGGGTTTACTGGGGTATATGGGGGGGATATGGGATTATATGGGGTAATATATGGGGTTATATGGGGTTAGATGGAAGATATATGGGGTTATATGGAGTTACATATGGTTAGATAGGGATATATGGGAGATATATAGGATCATATGAGATTATATAAGGTTAAATAGGGGATATATGGGAGATATATAGGGTTATATGGGAAATTAGTAAGACTAGGAGCGGAATTGGGTTATAATGGGGTTTATAATGGTGAGATATATGGGTTTATTGGGGTTAATATGGGGGAATATGGGGTTATTGGGGGTTGATGGGGTAGATATAGGGGAATATTGCGGGAGATACTTATGGGTTATATGGGGTTTAGTGGGTTTAGATGGGGTTAGATGGGGCTCGATATGGGGTTTATCACTGGGGAGATTATTGGGGGTTAGATGGGACTATATTGCGGTGGGAATACGGGTTATATGGGTTATAAACTAGGAGTTAGAGGGGGCTATATACCCTGGGGAATACATAGGTTACATGGGGTTATGATGGAGGTATTATGGGGAGAATTATAAAAGGGTTACATGGGGTTAGATAGGGGTATAACGGGGTTATATGGGATGAAATTGGGGAAATTGGGGTTAATAATGGGGGGATTGGGGTTGATGGAGGTTATATGGGGTCTATATGGGGAGCATATATAGGGTAGAATGGGTTATATAATAGGTAGATGAAGGGAATTATGGGGTTAGATGGGAGTTAGATGGCGGTTAGATAGGGGATATGGGGATTTTGGGGTTAT
>NW_015440078.1:7030-9601 GCF_001577835.2 Coturnix japonica | reverse complement strand
AGTTTTCCCATTTCCATTCCCCCCGCAAATCCCATTTTACTTCTTCGCACTTTGCCCATTTTACCGCCATTTCGCCCCCATTTTGGCCGCCCCCATCCCTTTCCCCCATTTAACGCCCCCATCCCTACTTTAACCCCCCATTTTACGCTCCATTTCCTCCCCCAAATCCCCATTTTCCCCGCAATATCGTCCATTTTCCCACATGTTTAAGCCACTTTACCCCTCCAAATCCCATTTTAAAACCGCCAAATCTCCATTTTACCTAGTTGTTATCCACATTGTTCGCCCCTCAATCCATTTTACCCCGTGCATTCGCGCTTCCCTCATTTGGCCGCATTTTACCTCCATTTTATCGGAGAGTGAGGATGGGCTGGACGCCAGTTTCTTCCACCAGTATGGGGCTGCAGCGGGAAGTGTTTTAGTCGGTGGTGCGCGCTAATTTGGTTACGCGTATAATATTGCAGCCTGCATATGTATTAGAGCGGTCCGGGCGCTGCATTTGGATGGAGTTCGTAACGCCGGCATTTTCCTCCAGGGGAATATGTGCTCTCTTGTGACTCGCCGGAAGCAAGTGGGAGGTTGTGACACCGGTAACAGGGGACAGTTCCGCATTTGTCGCGCGTCGCGCAAGATAGGCCCGCGATTTCTCCCCAGCATTCTTACCCCATTTTCCCCCCATTTTACCATAAATCCCTCCCAAATCTCATTTTACCCCCATTTTACCCCGCATTTTCGCCCATTTTACCCAATTTACCCCATTTTCCCATATTCCCCCAAATACCCATTTCCCCCCCAAATCCATTTTAACCCCACCATTTTTCCCATTTCCCATTTCCCCATTTTACCGACCATTTCCCTCCCATTTTTGCCCAATTCCCCCCATATTTACCCCCAATTATCCCCCCATTTCTTCCCCCATATTTATCCCCATCCTCGGCCTCCCATCCTCCCAGCAGTGCCTGGTCCCATCCATCCCATTTTACCCCATAATTTTACCCCCCATTTTACCCCATTTCCCCCCCCAATCCCATTTCCCCCCCCAAATCCCATTTACCGCCCATTATTACCCATTTTCCCCCCATTTGTACCCCATTTAAACCCGCATCCATTCCCTCCCAAATCTCATTTTAAACGCCTCCCTACCTCAACCCCACTTTAACCCCAATTTCTACCGCCATTTTCGACCCTCATTTCCCCCAAATCCCATTTATCCCCCCCATTTTTACCCATTTTCCCATTTTACCGCGCACTTTACACCCCCCAAAATCCCATATTTTCACCACCAAATCCCATATTTACCGCCACTTTACCCCATATCACCTACCCATTTACCCCCCAGTTTACCGGTATCCAGTTTTCTCCCCGCACATTTTACCCCATTTTAAGGCCGCAATCTTTTCGTTATTACCCCATTTTAACCCCATTTTACCTCATATCCCGCCCAATCTCCATTTAATACCCCATCCTTATTTTGAGCCCCGCATTTTGACGTAATACTAGCACGGAAACAAATGGTTGGTATGGCGGTTATATGGGGTTAGATGGGGTTAGATGGGGTTAGATGGGGGATATATGGGGTTATATGGGGAGATATATGGGGTTAGATGGGATTATATGGGGGGAATACGGGGTTATATGGGGTTATATAGGGTTAGATGGGGGATATATGGGGAGATACATAGGGTTACATGGGGTTAGATGGGGGATATATGGGGAGATATATAGGGTTACATGGGGTTAGATAGGGGTATACGGGGTTATATGGGATGATATGGGGGAAATATGGGGTTATATGGGGGGAATATGGGGTTAGATGGGGTTATATGGGGTTATATGGGGAGATATATAGGGTTAGATGGGGTTATATAAGGTTAGATGGGGAGATATATGGGGTTAGATGGGGTTAGATGGGGTTATGGGGTTGTATGGGGTTATATGGGGTTATATGGGGGTATATGGGGTTAGATGGGGTTATATGGGGTTAGATGGGGTTAGATGGGGGAAATGGGGTTGTATGGGAGGAAATGGGGTTGTATGGGAGGTATGTGGGGTTAGATGAGATGATATGGGGTTATATGGGGGAATATGGGGTTAGATGGGGTTAGATGGGGTTAGATAGGGTTATATAGGATTATATGGGGGAAAAATGGGGTTATATGGGGAGAATATGAGATTATATGGGGGGATATGGGGTTATACAAGAGGAATATGGGATTATATGGGGTTATATGGGAGAAATATGCGATTATATGGGGCTATATGGGGAGAATATGGGATAATATGGGGGGAATATGGGATGATATGGGGGGAATATAGGGAGACATGGGGTTACATAGGGTTATATGAGGTGATATGGGGGGAATATGGGGTTATATGGGGTTAACCCCTATTTAACCCCCCCCATTTAAGACCCCCCCCCAATTAAACCCCCCCATTAAGACCCCTATTTAACCTCCCCCCCATTTAAGACCCCCCCAATAATTAAATGCTACCCACTCCATGAGTCCATTGAGGTGCCGTCTCAATGCCCTCTCAGTGCTGTCCTGGAGCTCCTATAATGGGGGGGGGGTC
>NW_015440078.1:0-1075 GCF_001577835.2 Coturnix japonica | reverse complement strand
ACTGCGTTTCAAGATGGCGGACGCTCACTTTTGGTGTTGCTATGGGGACTGCGTCTCAAGATGGCGGACGCTGACTTCCAGCGTTCCTATGGGGATGGGAGGAATTCAGAGGCAACAAAGGGCGGCCAGGTCGAAGAGGCGGCGGGATAAGGACAAACAGATCAATAACGGCTCCGAGGAACCGGATGGGGGAGAACCGGGACCCCACGGGGGGCCTCGGCCCCACGGAGCGACACGGGCCCAGCGCCACATTGGGCAAGATGGCGGACCGTCACTTCCGGCGTTGGTATGGGGGACGGGCGGAAGTTAGGCCCAGATTCCAAGATGGCGGACGCTCACTTCCGGCGTTGCTATGGGGACTGCGTTTCAAGATGGCGGACGCTCACTTCCGGCGTTGCTATAGGGACGGGCGGAAGTTAGAACCAGAATCCAAGATGGCGGACGCTCACTTCCGGTGTTACTATGGGAACTGCGTTTCAAGATGGCGGACGCTATGGGGACAGGGCGGAAGTAGAGCCTAGATTCCAAGATGGCGGACGCTCACTTCCGGCGCTATGGGTATGGGCGGAAGTCCGGCCCAGAATCCAAGATGGCGTGATTTACACACACCCCCCCCCCCCCCCACACACAATGGCGGCGGGCGGGAAACAAACCAAGATGGCGGCACATCACGTGACTTCCCTTCTTCACACACAATGGCGTTCAAGATGGCGGCGCCCACGCGGCCCCACCGCCCCGTTAATAAAAACCCCCATTTTAACACCAAACCGTCTTAAAATCCACCTTTATTAACCTCAAATCGCCGCGTAGCCTCAAAACGACCCAAAACGCTCCGGATCCCTGTAAAAAAAGCCGTAATAAACCGAAGGGAAACGGAAGAAAGAAGCTGGGCCTGGCCCGGTGCTCCGCGGGCTCAGTGCGCTGCGGGCTCGTCACGGTGCATCGGCCACGTGCGGGATCCTCACGGCCGCGGGGCGGGATAGGCCTCACTAGGCCGCAATAGGCCTCACTAGGCCGCAATAGGCCTCTATAGGTCGCAATAGGCCTCACTAGGCCGCAATAGGCCTCAATAGGC
>NW_015440077.1:28519-29469 GCF_001577835.2 Coturnix japonica | reverse complement strand
GACCCCCCAGCACCCACAGTGCCCCACCAGGACCCCCCCAGCACCCAAATGTCCCCCCCCCCCCAAAAAACCCACCTTGGGGGGGGGTGCATGGGCCCCAGCTGTGGTGGGAGCGGCGTGGAGGGCAGAGACCCCCCAGTGAGGGTGGGTGGGGGCGGCCGCCGCCCCCTGTCAGCTTGGGGGGGTCCTGGGGGGTCTCCCACGGGTCCGCTGCGTTCTGGAGGGGCCGCCGGGGCCGCCCCCCTGGGGCCGTATTCACAATCCCCTTGTGCCGCCAGCTTCTTGCTCTCAGGCTGGTCTATGGGGTCGGTGTGGGGATGGGGGGGTTAAATGAGCATCATGCAGCCCCCAGACCCACAGACCCCCCCCCAAATTAAAGTGCCCCCCCCCCTCGGCCCCACCTCCATCCTCCAGCTGCCGTTTCTGCCCCCCAAAGCTGAAATCCGGGCTGCTGTTGTTCACCGTCGTGGCCGCGTCGCCCCCGATTTTCGCCGCTATCTGCAAAGGGAGCCGTTATGGGGGGGGGGGGCAACACTAAATGGGGGGGAGACCCCCACCCCCTAAAAGGGAATGGCCCCAATGGGACCCCAAGTCTATAGGGTGAAGGGGGGGGGGTTAGGAAGTACAATGGGGGAAGCGCCAGGAGAACCAGGAGACCCCAAAATCCAACTGGGAAACACTAAAATCCAACTGGGAGACCCCAAAATCCAACTGGGAGACACCAAAATCCAACTGGGAGATCCCAAAATCCAAGGGGGAGACCCCAAAATCCAATGGGATCTCCCCAAAATCCAAGGGAGAACCATCCCAAAAACCAACTAGGAGACCCCAAAATCCAACTGGGAGACCCCAAAATCACACTGGGAGATCCCAAAATCACACTGGGAGATCCCAAAATCCAACTGGGAGACCCCAAAATTCAACTGGGAGACCCCAAAATCCAACTGGGA
>NW_015440077.1:20416-25069 GCF_001577835.2 Coturnix japonica | reverse complement strand
GGTTGCCCGGCGCTGGGGGGGGCGGTTGGGGGCGGCCCGGGGGGGGGGGGCGGTTGGGGGCGGCCCGGAGCTGGGGGGGGGCGGCCCCGCTGGGCTGAACTCGGACATGGCGGCGGCGGCGGCGCTGAGGGAGCAGGCCGCGCTCACCACACAGAGCGCGGGGCAGGCCGGGAGAGCGAGGAACCCGCCCCCTCCGCTGGAAGGAGCCAATGGGAGTGTAGAAAATGAGTGACTGGCAGCGCGAGGTGGCCAATAGGGGCAGGGCGCGCGAAGGTGGGTGGGAGGAGGGAGAGTGGCGGCGCGCGGAGCCAATGAGAATAAACGAAGCGGTGAGTGAGGGATACGATTGGTCAACCAAACTGGAGGCGGGGAATGAATGCCGTGCGGTGATTGGAGGAGGAAGCGGAAACAGGAGGGCGGAGCTGATGTTGAGCGACGTTTACTATGACCAATGGGAACAGAAGGTTTCCTGTCCCGCCCCCGCGCGCAGCCCATTGGAGAACTTGTCGGTGATTGACAGACCAATGAGAAGGCAGGAAGCGGTACGGCAGGCAGCCATTGGTCGGTGCAGCTCCAGTCGCTGGATTGGTTAACGCAGCGGGCCAATCAACACGCGGCACCGAGCCGGGAGGGCGGGAGCTACTATGATTGACAAACGCGCCTGCCAATCGCGCGGTGCAAGGTGAGTGACAGCTCCCGGAGCGAATCAGCACCAAGAAAACGTTTCGGAGGGAAAAAATCAGCCAATCAACGCCGAGCTTTATTCCGCGGGACGCCGCGCCTTCTCCAATGGGGGCGGGGCCAGAGGAGTGACGTAGAAAAGCAGCGACCCCGGGGAGCGCGGTGACGTCATCACTCGGCGACGTCACTGAACCCCATAGAGCCCCATAGAGCCCCATAAACCCCATAGAGCTCCACATTGAGCCCCATAACCCCCCATAGAGCCCCACATTGAGCCCCATAGAGACCCACAGCGCCCCATAACCCCCCATAGAGCCCCCCCCCCATCCGCTATGGGGTCAATGGGGGTCAATGGGAGGGGGCGTGGCTTATTCAGAAGGGGCGTGACCTATGCAAATGACGTGATGTGAAAGGGGGCGGTGCTAAGAGAAGTGGGCGTGGTGTATGCAAATAAGGTGCCGTAGAAGTGGGCGTGGCCTATGCAAATAGCGTGCTGTGAAGGGGGCGTGGCTAAGCGGAGTGGGCGTGGCCATGCGGCCCTATGGGGTGATGCTGTTATAGGGCCATAGTTTCTATGGGGCACAGTGGGGTGATGGGGGCCGTTCTATGGGGGGGGTCCTCCTATGGGGATGTCGGGGGGTGGGGTTATGGGGCTGCCCCTTCTCCTCTGCCCCACGGCACCCCACACCCTATAGCACCCCCCACCCTATAGCAACCCCCACCCTATAGCACCCCCCACCCTATAACAGCCCCCACCCTATAGCACCCCCCACCCTATAGCAGCCCCCACCCTATAGCAGCCCCCACCCTATAGCAGCCCCCACCCTATAGCAGCCCCCACCCTATAGCAGCCCCCACCCTATAACAGCCCCCACCCTATAGCACCCCCCACCCTATAACAGCCCCCACCCTATAACAGCCCCCACCCTATAGCACATCCTGCCCCATAGCAATGCCCTACAACTCCACTGTGGTGTCAATAAATAGCGCTGTTCTGTGTGGGGCAGGAACAGCCCCATAGGGCCATACAGAACCCTATAGGGCCATACAGGACCCCATAGGACTGTACAGGACCATACAGAGCCCCATAAGGCCATACAAAGCCCCATAGGGCCATACAGAGCCCTATAGGGCCATACAGGACACCATAAGGCAATACAGAACCCCATAGAGCCATACAGAACCCAATAGAGCCGTACAAAACCCCATAGGGTCACATAGAACCCCATAGGACGATATAGAACCCCATAGGGCCATACAGGACCCCATAAGACCGTACAGAGCCCCATAAGGCTGTATAGAACCCCATAGGATGGTACAGAACCCCATAGGGCTGTGTAGGACCCCATAGGGCCATACAGAACCCCATAGGGCTGTATAGGACCCAATAGGGCTGTGTAGGACCCCATAGGGCCATACAGAACCCCATAGGGGCACATACAGCCCCATAGCGCCATGCTCAAGCACATGGGGCCGGGCACGACTTCATTAAGGCACAACTGCAGTGGGGCTGTGCACGACCCCATAGGGCCCCATATGATCCCATAGGACCAAGTGTGGCCCCATTAAGGCCACATGTGACCCCATAGGGCCATGTGTGACCCCATAAGGCCATATCTGACTCTATAGGGCCATGTGTGACCCCATAAGGCCATGTGTGATCCTATAAGGCCGGGTCTGACCCCATAAGGCCAGGTCGAGCATCATAAGGCCATATCTGACCCCATAGAGCTGGGTCTGACCCCATAGCACCGTGTGTGACCCCATAAGGCCACATGTGATCCCATAAGGCCGGGTCTGACCCCATAGAACCATATCAGACCCCATATGGTTATATCTGACCCCATAGAGCCACATGTGACCCCATAAGGCCAGGTCTGACCCCATAAGGCTGGGTCTGACCCCATAGGGCCATATCAGACCCCGTATGGTTATATCTGAACCCATAAGGCCATATCTTGACCCTATAGAGCCATATGTGACCCCATAGGGCCATATCTGACTCTATAGGGCCATGTGTGATCCTATAAGGCCATATCAGACCCCATAAGGCCGTATCAGACCCCATAGAGCCATATCTGACCCCATAGGGCCATGTGTGATCCTATAAGGCCATGTGTGACCCCATAGGGCCATATCCGACCCCATAAGGCCATATGTGACCCCATAGAACCGGTCTGACCCCATAGGATCATATGTGACCCCATAGGATCATATGTGACCCCATAGGATCATATGTGACCCCATAAGGCCATATCTGATTCCATAGGGCCAGGTCTGACCCCATAGGATCATATGTGACCCCAGGTGTCCCCATAGAGCCACATGTGGCCCCATAGGATCATATGTGACCCCATAAGGCCATATGTGACCCCATAGCACCATGTGTGACCCCATAAGGCCACATATGACCCCACAGGATCATATCTGACCCCATAGGATCATGTGTGACCCCATAGAACCGGTCTGACCCCATAGGATCATATGAGACCCCATAGGATCATATGTGACCCCACAGAACCGGTCTGACCCCATAGGATCATATGAGACCCCATAGGATCATATGTGACCCCANATCATATGAGACCCCATAGGATCATATGTGACCCCACAGAACCGGTCTGACCCCATAGGATCATATGAGACCCCATAGGATCATATGTGACCCCATAAGGCCATATGTGACCCCACAGCACCATGTGTGACCCCATAAGGCCACATATGACCCCATAGGGCTGGGTCTGACCCCATAGGATCATATGTGACCCCATAAGGCCATATGTGACCCCATAGAACCGGTCTGACCCCATAGGATCATATGAGACCCCATAGGATCATATGTGACCCCATAGAACCGGTCTGACCCCATAGGATCATATGAGACCCCATAGGATCATATCTGACCCCATAGGGCTGGGTCTGACCCCATAGGATCATATGTGACCCCATAGGATCATATGTGACCCCATAAGGCCATATCTGACCCCATAGAACCGGTCTGACCCCATAGGATCATATGAGACCTCATAGGATCATATGTGACTCCATAGAACCGTATCTAACCCCATAAGGCCACAGCTGACCCCATAGGTCCATATATGACCCCATAGTTCCGGGTCTGACCCCATAGATCCATATTGTGACACCAATGGGGGTCGGTGTTGTGTCACGTGACTCTTGTGTCACACGACTGTTGCGTCACGTGACCAGTCTCACAACTGCTGTCACGTGACCGTAGTGTCACACGGCTGCAGTGTCACGTGACCGTCGTGCTCCACGGCTGTTGAGTCACGTGACTCTTGTGTCGCACGACTGTTGTGTCACGTGACCGTAATGTCCCATGGCTGTTGTGTCACGTGACCCTCGTGTTGCACGACTGTCGTGTCACGTGACTCTTGTTTTGCACAGCCGTCGTGTCACGTGACCGTTGTGCTTCACAGCCGTTGCGTCATGTGACCCTCGTGTCGCACGACTGTTGTGTCACATGACCATAGTGTCTCATGGCTGTTGTGTCACGTGACTCTTGTGTCTCACAGTTGTTGTCACGTGACTTGTGTTGCACGGCTGTCGTGTCACGTGACCCTGGTGTCTCACAGCTGTTGTGTCACGTGACCCTGGTGTCTCACAGCTGTTGTGTCACGTGACCCTGGTGTTGCACGACTTGTCACGTGACCCTGGTGTTGCACGTTGGCCGTGTCACGTGACCCTCGTGCCCGCGGTGCCGTCACAACCCGCTGTCCCCGCTCTGGGCTCCGTCCCCATCGAGTCGCTGCCACTGTGAGGAGTGGGGAGATGTGGGGCTGCCCCATAGAGCCCCATAGGGACCCATAGCCCCATAGAGCCCCATAACACCCCATAGAGCCCCATAGAGCCCCATAGGGACCCATAGCCCCATAGAGCCCCATAACACCCCATAGAGCCCCATAACACCCCATAGAGCCCCATAGAGCCCCCAGCCCCATAGCTGTGCCC
>NW_015440077.1:14417-16228 GCF_001577835.2 Coturnix japonica | reverse complement strand
GCCATTGGGATCAATGGGGCCATTGGGATCAATGGGGCCATTGGGATCAATGGGGATGTGGGGCCATTGGGATCAATGGGGATATGGGGCCATTGGGATCAATGGGGATATGGGGCCATTGTGGACAGGGAGCTGTGGGGTGACGGTGGGATGTGGGGCCGGGGGGTGGGACGGACACACGGACACACAGTGTCCCCGTACCTGGGGGCTGCCGCAGGGGGTGCAGGACCAGGACCCCCCCCACACCAGGCAGCGATTCGGCCACACGGTGCAATTCAACCTCCGACCGCCGGGGGGCGCTGAACAACGAGCCCAAATGGGAGTCAGTCCAGAACAGGCGGCCCTACAGACAGACAGATGGAGGGGGATATGGGGACACTATAGGGACACTATAGGGGAATCTATAGGGGGCACTATAGGGACACCATAGGGACACTATAGGGATGCCATAGGGGCACTATAGGGATTCCATAAGGGACGCTATAGGGACACTATAGGGGACGCTATAGGGACGCCATAGGGGATGCTATAGGGACACTATAGGGACACCATAGGGACGCCATAGGGACGCCACAGGAAACACTATAGGGATTCCATAGGGGACGCTATAGGGACACTATAGGGATGCTATAGGGACACTATAGGGATGCTATAGGGACGCTATAGGGACGCTATAGGGACACTATAGGGATGCTATAAAGGACACTATAGGGACGTCATAGGGACACTATAGGGACGCTATAGGGGATGCTATAGGGACACTATAGGGACGCTATAGGGACACCATAGAGACACTATAGGGACGCCATAGGGGCACTATAGGGACAACATAGGGAGGCCATAGGGACACCATAGGGGACTCTATAGGGACACCATAGGGATAACATAGGGACACTATAGGGATGCCATAGGGACACTATAGGGATGCCATTGGGATGCCACAGGAAACACTATAGGGATTCCATAGGGGACGCTATAGGGACGCTATAGGGACACTATAAGGATGCTATAGGGATGCCATAGGGACGCTATAGGGACACTATAGGGATGCCATAGGGACACTATAGGGACACCATTGGGACACTATAGGGGACACTATAGGGATGCCATAGGGACACTATAGGGGGCACTATAGGGACACTATAGGGGACACTATAAGGATGCCATAGGAGGCACTATAGGGACACTATAGGGACACTATAGGGATGCCATAGGGATGCTATAGGGGGCACTATAGGGACACTATAGGGACACCATAGGGGCACTATAGGGACACTATAGGGACACCATAGAGGCACTATAGGGACGCCATAGGGGCACTATAGGGACACCATTGGGACACTATAGGGGACACTATAGGGGGCATTATAGGGACGCCATAGGGGACTCTATAGGGACGCCATAGGAACGCTATAGGGATGCCATAGGGACGCCATAGGGACACTATAGGGATTCCATAGGGGACACTATAGGGACGCTATAGGGACGCTATAGGGACGCCATAGGGAGGCCATAGGGACGCCATAGGGGATGCCATAGGGACGCCATAAGGGACGCTATAGGGACGCCATAGGGGATGCTATAGGGACGCTATAGGGGATGCCATAGGGACGCCATAAGGGACGCTATAGGGACATTATAGGGACGCCATAGGGGGGTCTCTGACCTCGAAGGCCGCGATCCCGCTGGGGCTCTGGATCCATTTGGGGTCCTCCAGCAGCGTGCGGCGCTGCCCCCCCCACAGCGACACGGTGCTCAGGGTGTGCAGCTCCACGTCCAGCCAGTACAGGCGGCCCGATGGGGGGTCTGGG
>NW_015440077.1:8758-10122 GCF_001577835.2 Coturnix japonica | reverse complement strand
AAGGGGATGGGGAGGGGGTGTGGGGTCAGGAATGGGGATGGGATATGGGGTCAGGAATGGGGAGGGGATGAGATATGGGGTCAGGGATGGGGGCCTGGGGGTCTCTTTGGGGTCTTGGGGTCTCCTGGGGTCCAGGTTGGGAGGGGGGTCTTGGGGGTCTGGGGTCTCCTGGAGGTCTGGGGGAGTCTCTCTGGGGTCTCTTTGGGTTCACTTTAGAGTTTGGGGGTCACTTTGGGGTCCCTTTGGGGTCTGGGGATCTCTCTGGGGTCTCTTTGGGTTCCTTTTGAGGTCTCTTTGGGGTCCCTTTATGGTCCCTTTGGGGTCTCTTTGGGGTCTTTTTGGGGTCTGAGGGTTACTTTAGGGTCCCTTTGTGGTCTCTCTGGGGACCCTTTGGGGTCTGGGGATCTCTCTGGAGTCTTTATGGGGTCACTTTAGGGTCTGGGGGTTACTTTAGGGTCCCTTTATGGTCCCTTTGGGGTCCCTTTGGGGTCTTTGGGGTCCCTTTGGGGTCCCTTTTGGGGTCTCTGGGATCACTTTGGGGTCCCTTTGGGGTCTCTTTGGGGTCCCTTTGGGGTCCCTTTGGGGTCACTTTAGGGTCCCTATGTGATCCCTTTGGGGTCCCTTTGGGGTCTGGGGGTCACTTTATGGTCCCTTTGTGGTCCCTTTGGGGTCTCTTTGGGGTCCCTTTGGGGTCTCTTTGGGGTCTCTGGGGTCTCTTTGGGGTCCCTTTTGGGGTCTCTGGGGTCCCTTTAGGGTCCCTTTGGGGCCCCTTTGGGGTCTCTTTGGGGTCCCTTTGGGGTCTCTGGGGTCACTTTAGGGTCCCTTTGGGGTCTCTCTGGGGTCCCTTTGGGGTCTCTGGGGTCCCTTTGGGGTCCCTTTGGGGTCTCTTTGGGGTCTCTGGGGTTCATTTGGGGTCCCTTTATGGTCCCTTTGGGGTCCCTTTAGGGTCTGGGGGTCCCTTTATGGTCCCTTTGGGGTCTCTTTGGGGTCTGGGGGTCCCTTTATGGTCCCTTTGGGGTCTCTCTGGGGTCTCTTTAGGGTCTGGGGGTCACTTTATGGTCCCTTTGGGGTCTCTCTGGGGTCCCTTTGGGGTCTCTTTGGGGTCCCTTTAGGGTCCCTTTGGGGTCCCTTTGGGGTCTGTGGGGTCCCTCCGTGGTCCTTTTGGGGTCCCTGTGGTCCCTTTGGGGTCCCTTTATGGTCTCTTTGGGGTCCCTTTGGGGTCTCTGGGGGGTCCCTCACCCACAGCCCTGCAGCCCCTCCCGTCGGGTTCAGCCTCGTATCCCTGCGCACACTCGCACTTGAACGCCCCCTGCAGGTTGATGCAGCGCTGCGCACAGCGCTCCCACTCCCAGCACTCGTCGATG
>NW_015440077.1:0-1341 GCF_001577835.2 Coturnix japonica | reverse complement strand
CCCCCCCCCCCATACCGCAGAGCTTTATGGGCTCATCCGACCAGTCCTGGCAGTGGCGCCGCCCGTCACAGAGCTGCTCCCAATGGATGCACTGACCCGAACGGCACCGGAACCAGGACGGACCCGAACACGTGGCTGTGGGTCACATGGGGCCATAGGGATTATATGGCCCTATAGGGATTACATGGCCCCATAGAACTACATGGCCCTATAGGACTATATGGGGCCATAGGGATTACATGGCCCTATAGAACTATATGGCCCCATAGGGATTACATGGCACTATAGGACTATATGTGACCATAGCGATTACATGGCACTATAGGGATTACATGGCCCCATAGGACTATATGGCCCCATAGGGATACAGGGCCCCATAGGGTCACAGGGCCCCATAGGGACACAGGGCCCCATAGGGATACAGGGCCCATAGGGCTATATGGGACCATAGGGATTACATGGCCCTATAGGAACTATATGGGGCCATAGGGATTACATGGCCCTATAGGGATTACATGGCCCTATAGGAACTATATGGGGCCATAGGGATTACATGGCACTATAGGAACTATATGGGGCCATAGGGATTACATGGCCCTATAGGACTATATGGCCCCATAGGGATTACATGGCCCTATAGGAACTATATGGCCCCATAGGGATTACATGGCCCTATAGGACTATATGGCCCCATAGAACTATATGGCCCTATAGAACTATATGGCTCCATAGGGATTACATGGCCCTATAGGACTATATGGCCCCATAGGGATTACATGGCCCTATAGGACTATATGGCTCCATAGGGATTACATGGCCCTATAGGACTATATGGCCCCATAGGGATTACATGGCCCCATAGAACTATATGGCCCCATAGGGATTAAATGGTCCCATAAGGATTATATGGTTTCATAGGAACTATATGGTCCCATAAGGATTATATGGCTCCATAGCAACGGAACAGCTCCATAGGAATTACATGGCCCCATAGTGATTACAGGGCCCCATAGGCACTATATGGCCCCATAGCAATTACATGGCCCCATAAGGACAGAGCAGCCCCATAGGAATTATACGGTTCCATAAGGATAGAACAACCCCATAGGGACAGAAGGGCCCTATAGGGATTATATGGACCCATAGGGACATAACAGCCCCATAGGGACTGCACATCCCCATAGGGACAGTGCAGCCCCATAGGGACTATATGGCCCCATAGGAACTATATAGCCTTATAGGGATTACGCGACCCCATAGCCCTTTATATTGCAATGATAGCCCCCCTGTATCATGACAGCAGCCCCCCATTACAACAGCCCCCCCCACATATCGCAACAT
>NW_015440076.1:20830-29547 GCF_001577835.2 Coturnix japonica | reverse complement strand
TGGCGTGCGGTGGGGGCCAGGCGAGCGAATAGCGGGACTGGCAAGGAGAGGGTTTAATGGGGGGATTGGGGCGGGTCTGGGCGTGAATGGGGGTTAAATTGGGGTCTTGAGGGGTTATGGGGGGTTATGAGGGGGTAATGGGGGTCTGTGAGGGGGTTAATGGGGGGTTATGGGGTGAATGGGGTAGATGGGGTCTGTGAAAGGAGTTAATGGGGGGTTTATGGGCAGTCTAATGGTGGTTCAATGGGGGCGTCATGGAGGGGCTCATAGGGGTGTATATGGGGCGGTTCTTTGAGGGGGCCTTTGAATGGGGCGTGTGTATCGGGCGTTAATGGGCGGATCTTTAATGGGGGTCTGTGAGGGGGTTAATGGGGGGTTATGGGGTGAATGGGGGTTAATGGGGGTCTGTGAGGGGGTTAATTGGGGGTCTAGTTCCCGGGGTGAATGGGGGCTTACGGGGGTCTGTCGAGGGGCGACTCCTAATGGGGGGGTCTATGGGCTTGAAGTGGGGTTAATGGGGTCTGGAGGGGGTTAATGAGCGGCGTCTGTGTAGAGGGGTGAATGGGGTTATGGGGTGAATGGAGGGTCTGTGCAGGGTTAATGGGGTTTCTGTGAGGGGTTAATGGGGGAGGATATTATGGGTTTGAATGGGGGGGCTGGTAAATGGGGGTCATATGAGGGGGGGTTTATGGAGGTAATGGGGTTTTATGGGGGTCTATGAGGGGGCTTATAGGGGTTCTATGGAGCTTAGATGGGAGGTCTTGATGAGGAGGGCTTACTAGGGTTTAACGGACGGTTCTGATGGGGGGTGAAATGGGGTTAATGCGGGAGGTCTATGAGGGGGGCTTAGGGCGGTAATGGGGGTTATATGGCAGCGTCAATGGGGTCTAAATGAGGGCTTATAGGGCTTAACGGGAGGTCTCATGAGGGCAGCTTATGGGAGTAGGGGTAATGAGGGGTTTTATGGCGGTTATTGGGGGGGAATGGGGGTCTATGAGGGGGCTTATGGGGGTTAGTGGGGTCTTGATGAGGGGTAATGGGGACTTAAATGGGGGTTTTATGGGGTCTCATGAGCGGGTTAAGTGGCGACCAGGTGGATGGGGTTAATGGCGGCTTATGGGAGGTCTGTCTGAGGGGGCTCAGTAGGGGTTAATGGGGCGTCTGTGAGCGGGAGTTAATGGGGGCTTAATTGGGGGTGAATGGGGGTTAATGGGGGTCTGTGAGGGGGTGAATGGGGCTTATGGGGTTAATGGGGGTCTGTGAGGGGGTTTCTAATTGGGGATTAATGGGGATTAATGGGGTGAATGGGGGTCTGTGAGGGGGTTAATGGGAGGTACTAATGAGGACGGCTCTATGGGAGGTAATGGTTGGTGTGATATGGGTGTTTCTCTGGGTGGTCCTAGTTTGAGTGGGGTCTAATGGGGGGTAATGGGAGTGACTGGGATTACATAGGGGGTTCTATGTAGGGCCGTGAATGGGGGTTCAATGTGGGTGAATGGGGGTTAAATGGGGGTCCTGTGCAGGGCGGTGAAATGGGGGCTTTTATGGGGTGACAATGGGGGTTATCGGGTCCTGTGAGGGGGTTCAATGAGGTTGGTCTATGGGGTGAATGGTGGGTTAATGGGGGCTTATGGGGTTAATGGGGTCTATGAGGGTTTATGAGGGGGTTTATTGGGGCCGGTTAATGGGGGTCTCTGAGGGGGCTTAGAGGCGGTAATGGGGATTATGGGGGTCTATGAGGGGGCTTATAGGGGTTAATGGGGGGTGTTATGGCGAGTTGGAATGGGGGATCTGTACGCGGGGTCATAATGGGTATGGGTGAATGGGTTTAAGTGGGGTCATCGCTGATCGCACGGTAAATGGGGGTTTATGGGTCGAATGGGGTTAATGGGGGTGGTCTATGAGTGGGTTTATGGGGCGGTAATGGGGTGTTAATGCGGGATCGTATCGAGGGGGGCTGTAATGGGGTTAATGGGGGTCTATGAGGGGGATTGGGGGTTAATGGGGTCTATGAGGGGGTGAATGGGGGGTAATGGGGGTCTGTGAGGGGGTTTATAGGGGCTTTGAATGGGCGAGTGTTATGGGGGTCTATGAGGGGGCTTGTAGGCGGTCCTAATTGGGAGGTTCCTTATGGGGGCATTATGGGTGCTTAATAGGGGGTCTCATGAGTGGGGGCTTCGAGTTTGCGGGTGTTAGTGGCGGGTTATGAGCGGTTAGATGGGGGGGTTATTGGGGCGTGACTGGGGGGTAATGGGGGCCCTCCCTTAGGGTTAATGACGGAGTCTATGAGGTGTTTATGAGGGGGTTTCATGCGGAAAGGCTACGATGGCGGTCTCTGAGGGGGCTTAGAGGCGCACGGTTTAGTATGGGGCATCTATGGCGGGTCTAATGAGGGGCTTATAGGGGTTACATTGGGGCTTATGGGGTGAATGGGGTTGTGAGGCGGTAATAATGGGGGGTTATTAGGGGTCAAGATGGAGGTTAATGGGGTCTGTGAGGGAGGTAATGCGGGGGGTTTATTGGGTGAATGGGGGTTACATGGGGGTCATTCATGAGTCTGGAGTTATGGGGGGTAATGGGGTTAATGGGATCTATGAGTGGGGCTATAGGGGTTAATGGGTCTCATGAGGCGGGATGGGGTTAATGGGAGTCTATGAAGGGTGGGTGAATGGGGGGTAAATGGGAGGTCAATGTTGAGGGGTTATTCAGGGGTTAATGGGGAGTTTATGGGGCGGGTCTCATGAGGGGGCTTGTTAGGGCGCTTAATGGAGGTTTTGGGGGCTTTTGGGGCTTAATGGGGGTCCTTGAGGGGCTTATGGGGGTTAGTGGGGGTTTATGAGAAAGAATAATAACTCCCGGGGGATTTTATGGGGTCTTATGAGGGGGTTAATGGTGGTTTTTATGGGGTTAATGAGGGGCTCTATGGGGGTCTCTGTTTGAGGGAGCTCATACGGGGTTAATGGCGGCTTAATGGGCGTCTGTGAGGGGGTGAATGGGGGGTTATGGGGTGAATGGGGGTTAATGGGGGTCTGTGAGGGGGTTAATGGGGGGTTATGGGGTTAATGGGGGTTAATGGGGGTCTGTGAGGGGTTATATGGCGGGTTATGGGGCGTTAAATGGGGTCTATTCAGGGGGTCGAATGCGGGGGAATGGGGTGAACTGGCGGGTTAATGGGGGCTCTTGCTCGAGGGGGTTAATGGGGGTATGGGGCCGTCAATGGGAGTTAATGGGGTTTATGGGGAATCTATGAGGGGCTTAACAGGGGTTTAATGGGGTTTAATGGGGAGTGTAAATGAGGCGGTCTATGAGGGGGTTTTTTTTGGGGGTTAATGGGGTTTACTTACTGGGGATCTATGAGGGAGGCCTTAATAGAGGTTAATGGGAGGTATTATGTGGGGTGAATGGGCAGCTTAATGGGGGTCTCTAGAGGGGGTTTATAGGGGTTAATGGGAGTTTATGGGGGTCTGTATGAGGGTTTAATGGCGTGGTTATGCGGGTTAATGGCGAGGCGTTAATGGGGGTCTGGTGAGGTGACGGCTCATAGGGTTAATGGCGGGGCTTATGGGGGAATGGGGTAAATGGGGGTCTGAGGGGGTGAATGGGGGGTTAATTGGGGTTAATTGGAGGGGTCTGTGAGGGGGTATATCGGGGGGTTGGATGGGGTTATGGGGGTTATGGGAGTTGAATGGGGGTTAATGCGGGGTCTGTGAGGGTTAATGGGGGGGTGTTTTATGGGATGTGAATGGGTTAATGGGGGGTTCTGTGAGCGGGTTATTGGCGGGGTCTAATAGGGAATCTATGAGGGGCTTATCGGGGTTAATGGGATGGGGTTAATGGGGGTCCTGTGAGGGGAGTTATGGGAGTGAATGGGGGTTAATGGGGGTCTTATGACGAAGATTGGGGGTTAAATGGGGCGTCTTTAATCAGGGGGCTGAATGGGGGTAATGGGGGTCCTCGTGAGGGTGGTTGTATAGGGGTTAATGGGAGGTTTATATTTGGGGGTCTATGAGGGGGCTTGTAGGGGTTAATGGAGGTTTATGGGGGCTTATGGGGTTAATGGGGGTCTATGAGGGGGCTTATGGGGGTTAGTGGGGGTTTATGAGGGTTAATGGGGGTTTATGGGGTCTATGAGGGGGTTAATGGGTGGTTATGGGGTTAATGGGCCTATGGGAGGTCTGTTGAGGGAGCTACATAGGGGTTTGAATGGGGGGTAATGGGTATGTGAATGGGGGTTAATCAGGGTCTGTGAAGGGGGGTGATGTGGGTTATGCGGTGAATGGGGTTTAATGTTGGGCTGTTGAGAGGCGTTAATGGGGTTATTGGGTGTTAAATGGGGGTCTGTGAGTGGGGTGTTAAATAGGGGGGTAATGGGGTGAATGGGGGTTAATAGGGTCTGTGAGGGGTCATGGGGGGTTATGGGGTTGATGGGGGTTATGGGCTCTGTGAGGGAGTTAATGGGGTTATGGGGTTTAATTGGGGGGCTCCTTTGAGGGGCGTTAATGGGGGGTAATTGGGGGGCATGGGGGTTAATGCGGGGTCTAAGTGAGGGTCAATGGGGGTTATGGGGTGAATGGGGGTTAATGGGGGTCTGTGAGGGGGTCTAATGGGGTTAATGGGCGGTTAGATGGGGGGTCCTCGTGAGGGGTTTAATGGGGGGGTAATGGGGGTGAGAATGGGGGCTTGAAATGGGAGGTCGCTCTGTGAGGGGGTCTCCACTTGGGAGGTTATGGGGCTGGGAATGGGGGTTAATTGGGCCCGGTCTGTGAGGGGGTTACATGGGGTAATGGAGTTTAATGGGGTCATGTGAGGGGGTTATGGGGTTAATGGGGGCTTATGGGGGTCTGTGAGGGGTTAAATGGGGGGAGTCTATGGGGTTTAGCTGGGGCGTCTGTGAGGATGGTGAGGTTAATCGGGGGTTATGGGCTGTGAATGGGGGGTTAATGGGGGCTAATGGGTGGAATTGGGGGCTTAATGGGGTCTGTGAGGGGGTTAATGGGGAGTTATTGGGCAGTACATGGGGGTGTAAATGGGGGTCTTGAGGGGGTGAATGGGGCGGGTAAGTGGGGGTTAATGGGGATCTAATGAGGGGGCATTATGGGTTACATGGGGGTCTATGAGGGGGAATTGGGGGTTTAATGGGACGTCTATCAGGGGTGAATGGGGGTAATGGGGGCTTAGAGCGCGCGTTTATAGGGGTTACATGCGGATTTTATGGCGGCGTCTCATGAGGGAGGCTTTGTAGGGTATAAGTTTGGGAGGTTTATGCCGGGCTTATGGGTTAATGAGGGGTACTACTCGATGGTCGCTTATAGCGGGTTCAGTGGGCGGTTTATTGAGGTGGTACAATCCGGGGCCTGTTAATGGGGGTTTTGTATGGGGTCTTATGGAGGGTGCTTAATGGGCGGTTTGATGGGTTAATTGGGGGGCTTAAACTGGGGTCTGTGAGGAAGGGGCTCATACGGGGTTATGGGGGTCTGTGAGGGGTCTGTGAAAAATGGGGGGTTATGGGCAGTGCCGTGGAATGAGAGGTTTGTAATGGGAGGTCTGTGAGGGAGAGTTGAATGGGGGATTTATGGAGGCTTTAATTGGGGTCTGTGAGGGGCGTGAAATGGGGGGGGTAATGGGCTGTTGAATGCCTGGGTTCAATTGGGGGTCTGTGAGAGGGTTAATGGGGTGTAATGGGATGAATGGGGTCTGTCGAGAGGGGTTATATGGGGGTTAGAATGGCGGGGTCTGTGAGGGGTGTGAAGTTGGGGGTTATGGGGTTAATTGTTGTGTGTGGTGAATGGGGTCTGTGAGGGGTTTAATGGGGTGGGTTATGGGAGTCTAACTGGGGGTCTTCATGGGGGTCTGTTAGAGTGGGTTAAATGGCAGGGGTATGAGGGTTTACATGGGGCGTTAAATGCGGGGTCTGTGACGGGGCGTTATAATGGGGGTTATGGGTTAATGGGCAGGTGTCTGTGAGAGGGGTTCATGAGGGTTATGGAAGATGCGTGCAATGGGGTCTTATGGGGTGGGTCTTGGAGGGCGTTTAATGGGGCGTTTATTGTGACATGGGTTATATGGGGTGGTCTGTGACGAGGGTTAATTGGGGGTTATGGGCGTGAATGGGGGGTTAATGGGGGTTATGGGGTGAATGGGGAGGTTGAAATTGGGGGTCTGTTGAGGGGCGCTTAATGGGGCGGCTTTACTGGGGGTAATGGGGGTCTGTGAGGAGGTTATGGCGCGTTTGAATGGGCGGTTAATTGCGGTCTATAGAGGGTTCATATGGGGGTTAACTGGGATGCCTATGAGAGGGGCTTATGGGTAATGGGGTCTCGCATGAGGGATTGAGGGTTAATGGGCGTCTATCAGGGGAGTTTGAATTTGAGGCCCCACGCGTCAATGGAGGGCAGTCCTGTGAGGGGCGAATCTTTATATAGGGTATAATGGGGTGGCTTTTATGGGGGTCTATGAGGGTGGCTTGTGTCAGGCGCCCCACCTCCGTCTCTAGAATGCCCGAGGTTTCAAACCCCTGCGCGGGCTTAACCCCTCCATGACGCGCATCCGTAGTCTATTGTAGAAGGGGGCTCGCCACTAAGTCGGAGTTATCCACGATGGAGGTTGCGAGTCGCCCCCCCCCCCCAAAATGGCGCCCAACTAACTCTATCCGTGCCCCGTTCCCGCCGGTGTCCCGGCCGCCATCTTACCTCTCCCGGCCGGGGGGGGCGGCGCGATGGCGGCTGTAGGAGGAGCAGAAATGGCGGCTCCTCCCTCAGCTTCCCTCACAAAATGGCGCCCGATCGCGGCCTACTCCCCCTCCTTCAGCCTCCTTCCCTTATGGGTGTTAGAACCCCAAGATTTAACGCTCTCAATCCGGTTTAAACGCCTTCAAGGTCTCGTTTCTCCTCCCCCGGCTCCATAACGGAGCTCGGTTGGTCACCCCCCCCCCATTTAAACCGGGGGGGTGACGGGAAATGGAGTCCGAGCTCCGCGCTGCCCCCAGCGCCAAAATGGCGCCCGGCGAGACGCCAGAAGAAGGAGGCGCCAAAGGAAATCTCGCGAGAGTTGCGGCTCCCCCTATAAAAATAATGTAATAGAAAAAAGATCTCGCGAGAGTTTGGGATGAAGGGATGGGGAGGAGAGAAGGAGGCGCCAAAGGAAATCTCGCGAGAGTTGCGGCTCCCTCGATAGAACTAATGGAAGTGAAAAAAGATCTCGCGAGAGTTTGAGATGAAGGGATGGGGAGGAGAGAAGGAGGCGCCAAAGGAAATCTCGCGAGAGTTGCGNGAGAGAAGGAGGCGCCAAAGGAAATCTCGCGAGAGTTGCGGCTCCCCCGATAGAATGAATAGAAGTGAATAAAAGATCTCGCGAGAGTTTGGGATGAAGGGGGGGGCGCGATGTTTGAGGAGGGAGAAGGAAGTGGAGATCTCGCGAGTGTTGGTGAGGAGGTGGAGGAAAGAAATGCGGAGATCTCGCGAGATCTTCTAATAAATGGCCGGACGCCGCGGAAGTCTCGCGAGGTTTGAGAAGCGTGAAGAGGAAACGGAGGTGGAAGTCTCGCGAGATCTGCCATGGTTCGGGGAATAAACTTATGGACTGAGATCTCGCGAGATTTGACAGGATCCACCAGGTACGCGCGGTTAGATCTCGCGAGATTTCAACCTAAGACCCCCGTGGGGAGGAGGGGAAGTTCTCGCTTAAAGCAGTTGGGCGGCGAAGGAAGTCTCGCGAGATTTCGTCAAGGAGAAGAGACGCAGCGGAGAGCCGTGACGCGGAAATCTCGCGAGATTTAATCGCGGGAACGAATCGGGAGATATCGCGATGTTTGGGAAGAAGGGGGGGTGGGAGGAACGGGGCAAGTCTCGCGAGATCTGAGAGACGGGATCGCGTGGGGAGAGATGGGAAATGGAGTCCGGGGAGCCGCCATGTTGGAGCCGCCATTACGGGTTCGCCTCCAACTTCCGGTCCGCCTCAATGAGCTCCGCCTACTCCTCTCATTTCCGGCCTCGTACTCCTACTTCCGGTGTTTTGACAACAACTTCCGGTCTTTCCCTTCTCTTCCGTCTCGGAGCCGCGTGGCATTCTGGGAGCTGTAGTCCACTTCCGCTTTTCTCTACACATCCCCACATAGAACCGGGAAGGGACCGAGTGGTTTTGGCTCCGGGTTGGCGTCAGGCCTTTATCGGCTCTTTTAAGGGCCGCACTTCCTACTTCCGGTGTATTTGCACACAACTTCCGGTCTTATTCCCACAACTTCCGGTGTGTTGGTGACAACATCCGGTTCTTTTAGCCCACAACTTCCGGTCTCTCCCCTTCTCTTCCGGCTCCCACTTCCGCTCTCACCCTTCACTTCCGGCTCTGAGCCGCGCGGCACTCTGGGATCTGTAGTCCACTTCCGCTCGCCCATCCGCGTTGCCACACGGGACCGGAAGTGCGGCCGGAACTACATCCGCCATGTTGCCCCCGCGGCCTCCTCCCCTTTCCCTTATGGCGGAGCCTCTTCCCTGGTGCGTGGCCGCTCTTCGCTCCCGAACCGAACCGGCTTTGAGCCGCTCCTTAACGACATTACGGCGATGTCACACCCGGAACCGGAAGGGAACCGAATGTTTCCGGCTCCGGGGCGGGGTCAGGCCTTTATTGGAGCTGTTGGAGCCTCCGTATAAAGGCCGGACTCTGGAGTTGGCGCTGAGCGTCGTAGGGAACGTCTGTGTCCAAAAGGGAGGAAGGGAAGAGAC
>NW_015440076.1:17321-19507 GCF_001577835.2 Coturnix japonica | reverse complement strand
GTCTTTATTTGGCTCTGGGGGTCTCTATGGGGCCCTGTGGGGCTCTATGGGGTCCCTATGGGGCTCTATGGGGTCTCTGTGGGTCGCTATGGGGCTCTATGGGGTCTCTATGGGGTCCCTGTAGGGCTCTATGGGGTCCCTATGGGGCTCTATGGGGGCTCTGGGGGTCTCTATGGGGCTCTGGGGTCTCTATGGGTCCCTGTGGGGCTCTATGGGGTCCCTATCGGGATCTATGGGGTCTCTGTGGGTCTCTATGGGTCCCTGTGGGGCTCTATGGGGTCCCTATGAGGCCATATGGGGCTTTGGTGGGGTCTCTATGGGGCTCTGTGGGGCTCTATGGGGCCCTGTGGGGCTCTATGGGGTCCCTATGGGGCTCTATGGGGTCTCTGTGGGTTGCTATGGGGCTCTATGGGGTCTCTATGGGGCCCTGTGGGGCTCTATGGGGTCCCTATGAGGCCATATGGGGTTTTGGTGGGGTCTCTATGGGGCTCTGGGGGTCTCTATGGGGCTCTGGGGGTCTCTATGGGGCCCTGTGGGGCTCTATGGGGTCCCTATGAGGCCATATGGGGTTTTGGTGGGGTCTCTATGGGGCTCTGGGGGTCTCTTATGGTGGTTCTTTCGTGGGGGGTCCTTATTGTGGGCTCCTCTTGTGGCTGCTAGTGGGTCCCTTGTGAGCCATAACGGATGATGGTCTCGTTTTGTGGTGGGTCTCTTAGTCGTGCTTCTGGGCTTCTCCTAGTGATGGCCCTGTTGTCGGGCTCTCTGTTGGTGTACGCCTTATAGAGGTCTAGTATTGGCTTTAGGTTTGGGTCGTTTCTCTAGTGGGCGCGGTCCCTGTGGGAGTCTCTATGCGGTGCTCTGCGTGGTCTCTACTGTTTGCCCGTTGGGGCTCCTGACTGGGGTGTTTCGTCGAGTGTGTTTGCATGATTTTGGGTCCTCTTTAGTGGTTCCGGTGTGCTCTACTGGGGTGCCTTTTCGGTTCGCTCCTATTCCGTGCTGGTAGGTGCTTCTTTGCGGTTGTGTGGTCTCTATTGGCGCGGGCAGGCTGTGATCCTCCATGTGTGGCCCCATTGCTGCCTCCACACACCGTGACACTATTGAGCTCCCCGGGACCCGAAAGCATCTGGAACCGGGCGGCTCGAGCGCTGGCCAACCTGGCTCTAGAACCCGACGGGGCACGGGACGTCCTCGAGGCAGGTCAGTGGGGCGCTATGGGGCTCTATGGGGTCTCTGTTGGTCGCTATGGGGCTCTATGGGGTGTCTATGGGGCTCTGTGGGGCCCTATGGGGTCTCTATGGGTCACTATGGGGCCCTATGGGGGCGCTATGGGGCTCTATGGGGTCTCTGTGGGTCGCTATGGGGCTCTATGGGGTGTCTATGGGGCTCTGTGGGGCCCTATGGGGTCTCTGTGGGTCGCTATGGGGCTCTATGGGGTCTCTGTGGGTCGCTATGGGGCCCTATGGGGTCTCTGTTGGTCGCTATGGGGCCCTATGGGGTCTCTGTTGGTCGCTATGGGGCTCTATGGGGGCGCTATGGGGCTCTATGGGTCACTATGGGGCCCTATGGGGTCTCTGTGGGTCAGATCACCCCAATATCCCACCCCATAGACCCCAAACAACATCTCCAACGGGTTCTTCCTCCCTCCAGGTTCTAGATCACCCCGTATCCCACCCCATTGACCACAAATGTTCTAGATCACCCCATATCCCACCCCACAGACCCCAAACCCCGCGTTCTCCCCCCATCCAGGTTCTAGATCACCCCGTATCCCACCCCATAGACCCCAAACAACATCTCCAACGGGTTCTCTTCCCATCCATGTTCTAGATCACCCCATATCCCAGCCCATAGACCCCAAACAACACCCCCAATGGGTTCTTCCTCCCTCCAGGTTCTAGATCCCCCCGTATCCCACCCCACAGACCCCAAACAACGTGTTCTCCCCCCATCCAGGTTCTAGATCCCCCCGTATCCCACCCCATAGACCCCAAACAACATCTCCAACGGGTTCTCCACCACGATAGGTTCTAGATCCCCCCGTATCCCATCCCATAGACCCCAAACAACATCTCCAACGTGTTCTCCCCCCACCCAGGTTCTAGATCACCCCATATCCCACCCCATAGACCCCAAACAACATCTCCAACGGGTTCTCCACCACGATAGGTTCTAGATGATCCTATATC
>NW_015440076.1:10060-12855 GCF_001577835.2 Coturnix japonica | reverse complement strand
TCCACCACGATAGGTTCTAGATGATCCTATATCCTTCATGAGGTTCTAGATGATCCTATATCCCACCCCGCAGACCCCAAACAACGTGTTCTCCCCCCATCCAGGTTCTAGATGACCCCGTATCCCATCCCATAGACCCCAAACAACACCCCCAGTGGGTTCTTCCTCCCTCCAGGTTCTAGATCCCCTCATAGACCCCAAACAACATCTCCAATGGGTTCTTCCTCCCTCCAGGTTCTAGATCACCCCATATCCCACCCCATAGACCACAAACGTTTTAGATCACCCCATATCCCACCCCATAGACCCCAAACACCGTGTTCTCCCCCCATCCAGGTTCTAGATCACCCCGTATCCCACCCCATAGACCCCAAACAACACCCCCAATGGGTTTTTCCTCCCTCCAGGTTCTAGATCACCCAATATCCCATCCCATTGACTGCAAATGTTTTGGATTACCCTGTATCCCACCCCATAGACCCCAAACAACATCTCCAACGGGTTCTCCATCATGATAGGTTCTAGATGATCTTATATCCTTCATGAGGTTCTAGATCCCCCCATATCCCACCCCATAGACCCCAAACATTTCCAATGGGTTCTTTCTCCCTCCAGGTTCCAGATCCCCCCATATCCCACCCCATAGATCCCAAACAACGCGTTCTCCCCCCATTCAGGTTCTAGATCACCCCGTATTCCATCCCATTGACCACAAACCTTTTAGATCACCCTGTATCCCACCCCATAGACCACAAACGTTCTAGATCCCCCCATATCCCACCCCACAGACCCCAATTGGCGGGTCTTGGGGGTGGATGGCGGGTACGGGGTGGTCAGGGGGTCTTGACTGGGGGTCTTGTGGTCTTGGGGTGGTCATGGGGCGGGGTGGTCATAATGGGGGTCTTGATGGGGTCTTGGCTGGTCTTGGGTGGTCTTGGGGTCCTGATGGGGGTCACGGGTGTTGTGGGGGTCTTGGGGTCCTGGCATGGGGTCGTGGGGTTGTGGGATCCTTCGGGGGTCCTGATGGGAGTCGGCATGTTCAGGGGGTTGATGGGGTCTGTGGTGCTTGGGTGTCGATGGGGGGTCGGGGTGTCATGATGGGGTCCTGATGGGTCATGGTGTTGCATGGGGGTTGGGGGTGGGAATGGGGGGATTGATGGGGTCGTGGGGTTGGGAGGTCTTGGGGTAAGCATGGGGTCGGGCGTGGTCGTGGAGCCTTGATGGGGGGGTCTTGGTGTGTCTTGGGGTCGTCATGGGGGTCGGTAGTGTGTCGCATGAGGGTCTTGAGCGGCGGTCGTGCTCTTGAAGGGGACATGAGGGTCTTGCTGGGGTCCCCTATAGCTGGTCACTTGGGGTGGTCTTGGGGTCCTGATGGGAGGTCACGGTGTTGATGGGGGTCTTGGGGTGGGATGGGGGTCGGGGTGCGTCATGATGGGGGTCTTGATGGGGTCACAGTGTTGATGGGGGTCGGGGTGGTCATGATGGGGGTCGTGATGGGGGTCATTGCTGGTCCTTGGTGGTGGTCTCGGGGGGGTCCTGATGGGGTCAGCAGTGTGGTGGGGTTTTGGGTGGGAATGGATTCGGAGGGGTGGTCGTGATGGGACATGGGGGGCGTGATGGGGTCCACGGTGTGATGGGGGTCTTGGGGGCCTTGATGGGGGTCTTGATGGGGGTCTGTGGTCTGGGGTCGTCTCTTGGGGTCCTGATGGGGGTCACGTGTTGATGGGGGGTCTGGGGGTGGGCATGGGGACAGCGGTGGTCGTGATGGGGGACATGGGGGTGGGCATGGGTCCTGATGGGGGTCACGGAGTGTTGGGGGGTCTTGGGGGTCTGATGGGGGTCACAGTAAGTGGTGGGGGTCTTGGGGTGGGCAATAATGGGGGACTGGGGCTGATAGGGTCAGTGCATGGGGTCTGGTGGTCTTGGGCAGCCACTGGGGGTCCTGGGGTGGTCATGGGGTCTTGGGGTGGGCATTGGAGGGATTGATGGGGTCACGGTGGTCGAGTGGGGGTCTGGGGTGGGATGGGGGACGGTGGTGTGATGGGGTCTTGATGGGGGTCTTGGTGGTCTTGGGGGTGGTCATGGGGGTCAGGGTGTCATGATGAGGACATGGGGGTCTTGATGGGTCACGGTGTTGCAATGGGGGTCTTGGGGGTGGGAATGGGGGAGGGTGGTCGTGATGGGGGACATGGGGGGCTGGATGGGGGTCTTGATGGGGGTCTGGTGGTCTTGGTGGGGAGTTTGGGTCCATGATGGGGATCGTGGGTTGGTGGGGTCTCTGGGCGTGGGCAAATGGGGGACATGGGGGCCTTGATGGGGTCGTACCATGGGGGACTGGGGTCTTGATGGGGGCACAAGTGGATCGGTGGGCCTTGGGGGTAAGCAAGGGGGTCGGGGTGGTTCAGTAGATGGGGCGACATTGGGACTATGAGGGACCATGGGGGCGTTGATGGGGTCTTGTGTGGTCTTGGGGCTGTCCTTGGGGTCGCTGATGGGGGTCATGGGTTGGTGGGGGTCTTGAGGGGCCATAATGGGGACATGGGGGCCTTGATAGGGGCATGGGGGTCTTGATGGGGGTACGGTGTTGGTGGGGTCTTGGGGTGGCATGGGGTCGGGGTGGTCATGATGGGGACATGGGGGTCTTGTTGGGGTCTTGCTGGTCTTGGGGCAGCCATGGGGGTCTGGGGGTGGGCAGGGGGGGCTTGATGGGGTCATGGTCTTGATGGGGTCTTGGGGGTCATGGAGGCCTTGGGGGAAGGATCATAGAGTTGTTGGGGTCAGAGAGGCCTCGGTGG
>NW_015440076.1:6211-9500 GCF_001577835.2 Coturnix japonica | reverse complement strand
CCACCTTGCTGGTGGTTGTGTTTTTGTTATTGCGTTCTCTCCCGCGAGCGCGCCCCCCTATATCCCCCAAACCCCAATTCTCTGCCAACACAGGTTCTATGATCCCCCCCATATCCCACCCACATATCTCAAACAACGTTTCTCGACCCCATCCCAGGTCTAGATCCCCCGTATCCACCCACGACAATACTATATATATTATCTCGTCCCAATGCCAGGTTCTAAGATGACGCATCGATCCCACCCCCATAGACCCCAAACAACATCTCCAACGCGGTTCTCCACCACAAAGGGTTCTAGACTGATCCTATATCCCACGTGAGGTTCTAGATGACTCCCGTAACTCCTCATCCAATTATGCTATCCCCAACAATCAACTCCAATGGGTTCTTCCCTCCATCCAGGTTCTAGATCACCCAATATCCCATCCCATTGGACTGCAGAACGTCTAATGACCCCATACCCACCCATAGACCGCCAAACACGTTTTCATCTCCCCCATCCTAGGTTTCTAGATCCCCCATACCCACACCACCCCTCATGACACACAAACGTTCTAGATCCCCCCATATCCCACCCCATAGACCCCAAACTATGACTCCGATAGGTTTTCCATCTTCATGAGGTTCTAGATGCCCCCCGTATCCCACCCCATAGACCCCAAACAACGTGTTCTCTCCCCATCCAGGTTTCTCAGATTCCCCCCGTAATCCCCCCCATAGACCCACAAACACATCTCCAACGGGTTCTTCCACACGATAGGTTTCTAGATCACCCCATATCCCAACCCACTGACCCCGAATGATGTCCCCAATGGGTTGTCCATTCCTATGAGGTTCTAGATCCCCCCGTATCCCATCCCCAACAGACCCGCAAATCCACGTGTTCTTCCCCCACCCCCCCTAATCCCCGCCCTAGTGTTCCAGGTGACGCTCCCCTGCTCCACATCACGTGTTCTCTCCCTTCCATCCAGGGTTCTAGATAACCAATCCCCCCCATAGACCAACTAAACGTTCTAGATCCCCCCGTATCCCACCCCATAAGACCACAAACGTTTTAGATCACCCCGATCCCACCCCATAGAGCCCCAAACCCCGTGCGTTCTCCCCCATCCAGGTTCTAGAATCACCCATAGTCCCACCTCCAAGACCACAAACGTTCTAGATCCCCCCGTACCACCCCATAGACACAAACGTTCTTAGATCCCCCATATCCCACCCCAACCCTAGCACCCCAAACAGACACCCCCAATGGTCCTTCTCCCTCCAGTCTAGATCCTACCGTATCCCCACCCCACAGACTCCCCAAACCCATGTGGCGTCCTCACCCCCCATCTCCCCCTATATCCCCCCTATGTTGCCAGTGCCGCCCCCCTGCTCCGAAGACGTGTTTCTCCCCCCATGCCCAGGTGGAGGGGGACCATAGAGTTCTCAAAGATCATAGAGTTCCTGGGGGACACAAAGGCCGCGATGGGAAGGATCATAGAGTTGGTGGGGGGAAGGATCATAGAGTTGGTGGGGGGAAGGATCATAGAGTTGGTGGTGGGAAGGATCATAGAGTTGGTGGTGGGAAGGATCATAGAGTTGGTGGTGGGAAGGATCATAGAGTTGGTGGGAGGAATGAAGGCCGTGCTGGGAGGGATCGGGATCATAGAGTTGTTGGAGGTCAGGAAGGCCACGGTGGGAAAGACCATAGAGTTCTTGGAGGTGTTGGAGGCCTTGCTGGGAAGGATCATAGAGTTGGTGGTGGGAAGGATCATAGAGTTGTTGGGAAGGATCATAGAGTTGGTGGGAAGGATCATAGAGTTGGTGGAGGTCATGGGGCTGGTGGTGGCGGCCATGTTGGCGGCGCTGTCCGTGGTGCTGATGGCGGCCATGTTGGGACCAGTAACCATGTTGGTGGCGGCCATATTGGCAGCGGCGGCCATGTTGGTAATAGGAGCAATGTTAATAGTGGCAGCCATATTGGTAGCGGCGGCCATATTGGTAGCAGCCATTCTAGTAGCGGCAGCCATATTGGTAGTGGCGGCCATATTGGTGGCGGCCATATTGGTACCAGCAGCCGTATTGGTAGCGGCAGCCATATTGGTGGCGGCCATATTGGTACCGGCGGCCATATTGGTAGCGGCAGCCATATTGGAAGTGGCAGCCATCTTGGTGGCGGCCATCTTGGCAGCAGCAGCCATACTAGTAGTGGCGGCCATATTGGAAGTGGCAGCCATATTGGCAGCAGCCATATTGGTAGTGGCGGCCATATTGGTGGCAGCCATATTGGTAGCGGCAGCCATATTGGTACTGGCGGCCATATTGGTAGCAGCCATATTGGCAGCAGCAGCCATACTAGTAGCGGCAGCCATATTGGAAGTGGCAGCCATATTGGTAGCAGCCATATTGGTGGCAGCCATATTGGTGGCAGCCATATTGGTAGCGGCAGCCATATTGGCAGCGGCGGCCATCTTGGTGGCGGCCATCTTGGCAGCAGCAGCCATACCAGTACCGGCAGCCATATTGGCGGCGGCGGCCATCTTGGCGGCCATATTCCTTCCTCCAGCCATATTGGTGGCAGCCATATTGGCAGCGGCGGCCATCTTGGCGGCCATATTGGCAGTGGCGGCCATCTTGGCGGCCATATTGGCAGCGGCGGCCATCTTGGCGGCGGCCATCTTGGCAGCAGCAGCCATACTAGTAGCAGCAGCCATCTTGGTGGCCATCATGGCGGCCATATTGGCAGCGGCGGCCATATTGGCGGCCATCTTGGCAGCGGCGGCCATCTTGGCGGCCATATTCCTTCCCCCAGCCATATTGGTGGCGGCCATATTGGCAGCGGCGGCCATCTTGGCGGCCATATTGGTGGCACCCAAGGTGTGATTGGGCACCGGTTGCCCCCCACGGGTGCCCCATGCCACGGGGGCGGCCCAGCTCTCCGTGCCCTTTGCCTTCTATGCCGCGAGGCCGTCAATAGGGCCAAGGTGAGGGCGGTTGGGGGGCTGGGGACCCTGGTGACCCTCTTAAAGGACCCCAAAGCCAAAGGGTGGCAGCCCAGGGTCCTGCTGGCGTTGGCCGCTTTCTCTTACGACCGGGCGGCGTTGGAAGAGATGGAGGGGTTGGGGTTGGTGCCGGCGTTGGCCGCCATCTTGAAGGATTTAAGGGGGGGGAACAGGGGGTCCATGGGGGTCCGGGGGGGGTGGGACGATGGGGAGGACGAGGAGGCGGCGTCGTGTGATGTGCCCAGGGACGCGGCAACAGATGGAGGAGGAGACGGAGACGGAGCTGGAGGGAGCTGGAGGGGG
>NW_015440076.1:3010-4774 GCF_001577835.2 Coturnix japonica | reverse complement strand
GTCAATGGGGTCAATTGGACCTAGAACATCAAAGGGGTGAACGGGATCGAGAACATCAACGGGATCCAGAACGTCAAGGGGGTCAATTGGACCTAGAACATCAAAGGGGGGAACGGGATCGAGAACATCAACGGGATCCAGAATGTCAATGGGGTCAATTGGACCTAGAACATCAAAGGGGGGAACGGGATCTAGAACGTCAACGGGATCCAGAACGTCAATGGGGTCAACGGGATCTAGAATGTGAAGGGGGTCAATTGGACCTGGAACATCAAAGGGGGAAACGGGATCTAGAACATCAACGGGATCCAGGACGTCAATGGGGTCAAATGGACCTAGAACGTCAAAGGGGTGAACGGGATCCAGAACGTCAATGGGGTCAACAGGATCTAGAATATGAAGGAGGTCAATTGGACCTAGAACATGAACGGGGTCAGCTGGGTCCAGAAAGTCAATGGGGCCAATTGGACCTAGAACATCAAAGGAGTGGACGAGATCTACAACATCAACAGGATCCAGGACGTCAACGGGATCTAGAACGTGAATGGGGTCAATTGGACCCAGAACATCAAGGGGGTCAATTGGACCTAGTGCATCAAAGGGGTCAATTGGACCTAGAACATCAAAGGGGTCAATGGGATCTAGAACGTCAGCAAGGCCTATTGGACCTAGAATGTGAACAGGGTCAAGGGGACTCAAAACATCAACAGGGTCAATTGGACCCAGAACATCAGAGGGGTGAAAGGGATCTAGAACGTCAATGGGACCAAGGGGATCCAGAACGTCAGCGGGGCCAATTGGACCTAGAACATCAGAGGGGTGAACGGGATCTAGAACATCAACAGGATCCAGGACATCAATGGGGTCAATTGGACCTAGAACATCAAAGGGGGGAACGGGATCTAGAATGTCAACGGGATCCAGGACATCAATGGGGTCAAATGGACCTAGAACATCGAAGGGGTGGACGGGATCTAGAACGTCAACGGGATCCAGAACGTCAATGGGGTCAACGGGATCTAGAATGTGAAGGGGGTCAATTGGACCTAGAACATCAAAGGGGGGAACAGGATGTAGAACGTCAACGGGATCCAGAACGTCAATGGGATCAACGGGATCTAGAACGTGAAGGGGGTCAATTGGACCTAGAACATCAAAGGGGGGAACGGGATCTAGAACGTCAACGGGATCCAGGACGACAATGGGGTCAAATGGACCTAGAACATCAAAGGGGTGGACAGGATCTAGAACGTCAATGGGATCCAGGACATCAACGGGGTCAATTGGACCTGGAACATCAAAGGGGGGAACGGGATCTAGAACGTCAACGGGATCCAGGACATCAATGGGGTCAATTGGACCTAGAACATCAAAGGGGTGAACAGGATCTAGAACGTCAACAGGATCCAGGACATCAATGGGGCCAATTGGACCTAGAACATCAAAGGCGTCAATGGAACCAATGGGGTCGAGAACAGAACCCAGCAGCTCTAGAACATCAACGGGACCAACAACTGGATCAACCAGATCTAGAACATGAACTGGATCGAGAACAGCAACAACTGGATCTAGAACATGAACTGGATCAAGAACAGCGTAATCTGGATCTAGAACATGAACTGGATCAAGAACGGTGTCGGCTGGATCCAGAACATGAACTGGATCAGGAACAGCGTGATCTGGATCTAGAACATGGACTGGATCGAGAACTGGACCCGGATGGCGGCCAATGGGGGGGACCCAAAGAAAAGAGAAGGGAACAGC
>NW_015440076.1:0-1374 GCF_001577835.2 Coturnix japonica | reverse complement strand
GGTGGATTTGGGGTCAGATTTGGGGTTTTTTGGGGCTGGATTTGGGGTCAGATTTGGGGTTTTTTGGGGTGGATTTGGGGTCAGATTTGGGGTTTTTTGGGGTGGATTTGGGGTCAGATTTGGGGTTTTTGGGGCTGGATTTGGGGTCAGATTTGGGGTTTTGGGGCTGGATTTGGGGTCAGATTTGGGGTTTTGGGGGTTTTTGGGGTTTTTGGGCTGGATTTGGGGTCAGATTTGGGGTTTTTGGGGTTTTTGGGGTGGATTTGGGGTCAGATTTGGGGTTTTTGGGGTCAGATTTGGGGTTTTTGGGCTGGATTTGGGGTTTTTGGGGCCAGATTTGGGGTTTTTGGGGTCAGGTTTGGGGTGTTTGGGGCCAGATTTGGGGTCCTCCAGCCCATAACCCATTTCTGTGCCCCCAGGTGAAGCTCTGCTCCGCACTTTGGGGTCGGTGGCACAGACCCCATTTGCTGTGGGGCTGCTGACCCACATGTTACGCTGTGGGGCGCCCCCAGCACAGCTCGCATGCGCCACTGCACTGCCACTGCTGGCCAGGTACGGACCCCATAGACCCCATAGACACCCCATAGACCCCATAGACACCCCATAGACCCCATAGAGACCCCATAGACCCCATAGAGACCCCATAGACCCCATAGACATCCCATAGACCCCATAGACCCCATAGAGACCCCATAGACCCCATAGACCCCATAGACACTCCATAGAGCCTCATAAGAACCCCATAACATCCCATAAAAACCCCATAATACCCCATAATACCCTATAGGAACCCCCTAGACCCCATAGACACCCCTTAGACCACATAGAGACCCCATAGACCCCATAGACACCCCATAGACCCCATAGACACCCCATAGACCCCATAGAGACCCCATAGACCCCATAGACCCCATAGAGACCCCATAGACCCCATAGACCCCATAGAGACCCCATAGACCCCATAGACACCCCATAGACCCCATAGACACCCCATAGAGCCTCATAAGAACCCCATAACATCCCATTGAAACCCCATAATACCCCATAGACCCCATAGACACCCCATAGACCCCATAGACACCCCATAGAGCCTCATAAGAACCCCATAACATCCCATAGAAACCCCATAAGACCCCAGAATACCCTATAGGAACCCCATGAACCCCATAGAGCCTCATAAGAACCCCATAACACCCCATAGAAACCCCATAAGAGCCCATAACACCCTATAGGAACCCCCTAGACCCCGTAGACACCCCTTAGACCCCATAGAGACCCCATAGACACCCCATAGACACCCCATAGACCCCATAGAGACCCCATAGACCCCATAGACACCCCATAGACCCCGTAGACTCCCCATAGACCCCATAG
>NW_015440075.1:0-29824 GCF_001577835.2 Coturnix japonica | reverse complement strand
TGACAACATGATGAAGGGCCCCTTCGTTTACTCCGAAGGAGGAACAAAAACTTAATCAAAATGGGACAATAACAAAAACGCAGAAGGGAAGTGGCACTTAGCTGATGGGAGAGAGGTACTGCCTTAATCAATAGCATCTCCAGGTGGCTGACCCAGCTTGCAACGAACGGGACCCACTGGGGTAAGCCAAGCTTTAATTAGATCATTTTTTGCCACTTAAGTACATGTGTAAAGGCCTACATAATTTAGCTAAGACATATTACTCAAGGATTGTATTTACGTGTTACAAGATAACAGGAGCCGTACAATAAAAAACTGCCTAATGGGCGGGAAAAGGACCCTTGGCCACTTAGGCCATTTTCGAGAGTTCCAAATTGACTTGTACGAATTTCCTTAAAGTAGGAGATACTAAAATATGTATTAGTCATAAGTTAGACCACCTCACACATTATGTAGAGGCATTCCCACAACTAAAACATACAGCTCAAGGTAGTAACTAAAATATACATCGAACAAAATCATCCTAGGTATGGAAACAAAAACCAAAGAGGGTAAAACAGATAATAAGAATATCGGATCAAAGGATCCACACTTAGCATTTTCAAGAATCACTAGAAATATTAGCTGAAAAGCCTTGGGAATAAAATGGGAAGAACATACTCCCTGGCACCCACAGAGTTCAGGGCGAGTAGAGAGAATGAATTGGAGAACTAAAAGAAGCAATTGGCCAAATTAACGTTAGAAACTAAAACTCTCATGGATAAAAAATGCATCCCCCTGGCCTCTTACATACCTTAGGGCCCAGCCCTGGCTGACATAGGAATATCTCCTTCGAAATGGGTTATACGGAATGCCATATGATGCGTGGGAACCCCTAAAGATCACCCGGGGGTGTTAGATAAGAACATTCAAGCTTATATCACGGAATTAATGAAGTATAAACAGGAATTGTGGAAAAAGGGACAATTGACTCAAAGACCCCCTCTTGAGACATTACCCATCCAATCAATTAAAAGCCGGATGAGTTGGGTTCTGATACCGAAAGATCCTCGGAGAGAAAACTCAGCGACTGAACACAGACATCTGGCGATGGAAGGCGCCTATCTTAACTATGACAAAACTACACTAATACGGCCATACGACTGGCCGGAAAAAGGCAGAACACATGCTAGTTTCGTAAGTTAACAAAGGGCCGCCGACTTTACCACAAAATAACCAGAAACGAATTGCTGAGAGTTGCTACTATCCAAGCAGGTGATGTCTAGAGAGATAAAACTGTCACGAAGACCTCCGATGGGAACATAAAAATATTGAGTTAGTGTATTGGGTGAACGAGCCTGCCACCGCACGGCGACCACACAGGAAACGCGAAAAGCGAAATCACAGGCAAGACAAACCCAGCGAAACAAGAAAGACAAAGACAACACGAAAAGACAGGACAGAGCAGCAGAAGCACAAGCGGAATACAAAAGAAGAAACAACACAGAAGAAAAAAAAGGAGATAACAGCGCAAAAAGAAGACACGACTAACAAACAAAGGAAAAAAAGTAAAACCAAAGAAGGGAATTCATTTGATATATAAGTGTACCAGAGTGGAATACTTAGACTTAGCATGTAGTAAATAATTGTAATACGTTTATTGTAGACACAATTGCCATTTATCTGTATACTTAGAGAGGTGGTGGACCCATTGGGCAGAACGAGCGGGGAATATAACTCTACTTAAGAAGGGAAACATTAAACACAGGAAAAAGGGGGTAAATCCGGATCCGACATAGCGATTACGTGGGTGTGTCATCGGTGTAAAAGGAGCAGGTTTTGTGGCATCCTAAAGATCGGGGATTAGAACTGAACTACTTGGTACCCTTAAGACCCACTTAGAAGGAGGAGCAAAGCAAACTGCCCCTCCTGAAGAATACTCTTGCTGCCGAGAAAGATGATACACCCAGTTCTTCGAGGCAACCGAGTCGCATGGAGCACCAGGGGCGAGGCAGAGGAGATAAAGTGTGTGGAGGGGTTTGCTCCATTACGAATGGATCCAAAGACTCAGGATCCAGGAAACGACCCAAGGCTGGGAATAACCCCCCTAAACAATTAAAGACCTGCTACTGCAGTGGGGAAACCGCCTATCTAAGACTATTTCACTTAATAATGGCATTAAGTCTCATTAATGGAGGATGGGGCACAGAGGTACAGATAAGTACAAATATGACCCCAGGCGCTCGCGTTCTCAAATGTCAAGTATCTGGTATGAAAATTGGTTTAATAGTTCCCCTTGGTTCACCACCTTATTATCAACAATAATGGGACCGGTAGTTATAATAATATTGGGGCTGACTTTCGGACCTTGTATCTTTAATAAACTAATAACTATCGTTAAGAATCGACTTGAGGCAGCCCACCTAATGGTGGTTAGGGAAAAATATGAACCCATTAATGGGGAACCAGAAGAGGATGCTCTAGAATGGAGTCGACAAGACTAAAACGTTTAATGAGCAAAACAAAATGGTACAATAAAAGAAAAGGGGGGACTGTGATAAAGTGTTTGCTCATTAAGACCAGGATGTGGCAACAATGTTTGCAAAGCGCCGCGAATTTGCGGTGGATTTTGCAAGTCTCCAGCAAAAAGTCTCAGGGAAGGACCAATCAACTAACGACACACTTAGCCTAACGACCACGGCCGACCAGTCGGCATTACCGCACACCCGGGAGCCTGACAATACAAAGAAGTTGCAAGGAACAGCGAACTGCGCAAGGCAGTTGAAAAGAACAAGATTAATCCCTGTCCGTCCAGCGCCCTGAACTGACCTTTTGTTTTTACCCATTACCAATTAATAAAATTTTTTGATTGGAATATCGTTTGACTCATTTGGCGTTATTGGCTTATAAATTGATGACATCCACCAGTGCTTTATATTTTTGTGGTTCTGATGTGCCAGGCCACCGAAATCCACACAGTTCCAATACACTCTATTATGTCCCTCTCCCCCCCTGGCTGAGGGCAGGCCCCTCTATTGGTTGCTGAGCGGTAGAGGCAACCTCAAGTAGTGGCTGACCTCTTTTGTAAGTTTGCTTAACCCGTGCTCGCAGTACAAAATCTGGGTGCGCATGCCACTTCTTCATATTCCTCTCCATGGTCACGCAGGTAGTTTCCATCATTGGCACCACGTGACATAGGCCTCACTGCGGTCCTTCACTCGGACAGGTGTGCGTTTGCGGTCCTGACAGCTGAGACATGCCACAGGTTCACTGTGGTTCCTTGCCGCAGACAGCTCATTCATGCATGTTGTCCTGTCTTTTCTCCATTCGGTCCATTTCTAATTCCACCATTTTACAGATTGGCTTGCGGATTGGTGGTACGATGTGGCAGAGGAGTATTCGATATTTTGCAGTGAAAGGATGAGCTCAAAAATTTCAGCGGTCTCCTATCAGCTCATCATACCTGTTAGAGTCGTTAATAGTATACTGAATACGTTTCACTGGTGCTACCGTATGAGTTTCTTGCATTATTTCCGGAGTACCGCTCACCTTTTCTGGTCATGGTAATCCTCTGGGTCCCCAGGACAAACGTGGGATCGAAACAGCATTTCTGCCCGCAGCCATTTCTCTCATGGTAACTGGGATAAAAAACCCCTTCCTCAAGCTGTACTCCATTTTCCAAGTACGGCTTCCCAAATCACTTTTGAGAAGACAGGTTGCCTTACAGCTAGATAAATCCTCCCAGAGGAAATTGGCGGACCCATCGAGACATCTGCTGGATCCCTCTATCAATAGATGAGTCTCGATCAAATTGTTTCCTAATTGACGAGCCTCATTGCATGCTTAGGGACATGCAGGGAGGCCCCATTGTCCAACACCGCGAGCAGCCAAGTGACAAGTGCGTTCACCTGGGAAGTCGGGGCAAAACTCCTTCCTGCGCACTTTGGATTTCAAGTAACTTTTCAGAAGGTTTACCGAGTAGAGTGTAAGCCAGTATGACTTTCCCTCATCATCACTTATCTTCTCCGCGTCTTGTTATCTTCTGGTTTGCCTTTCTCAGTGGTTTTGGGGGGAAGGGTCCCTCACCAGGATCTTCTCTACTTTCCCTCCATCCGTTCCAGACGTGAGGGCACACGCTCCCATCTCTGGCCTTCAGCGTGCACTATCATTTCCATGGTCTGTGTAGTCTTCTGAGTGGCCTTCCTTGGTGGTTTTGGGGGAAGGGTCCCTCGCCCGGATTCCTCTACTTCTCCATCCGTTCCAGACGTAGGACACACGTTCCCATCTCTGGCCTAATCCACTGGGCGACTGACACTGATGCTGGGTGCTTCCTTGTGTGTTGGCTGGCGGCGATTAATTGTTGCCTTCCCTTAGGATGTGGGATCTCATTTCGAGACTCCTCTTATCTTTTTTCATAAGCCATCGTTCTGAGATCCCCCTGATCTCCCACACTCACTCAGGGGTTCTATTAATTTCCAGCGTCCCTCTGGTGTTTCAGGGCGTGAGATTACCTGATTACTGGGGGTCCCGATGGCTTTCTGGCCCTTTTCCTGGAGTCTCTCAGCACATTCTTTGCAACTCTCTCTGCAATTTATAGTAAACTACTACAATTAGAGAGGACTAACAACACAGTATTCCAAATCGACACCCCAGGTCAATACTTAAAGGAATTCCAAGAGCATTCGTGAGCCAGTTCAAAGCACGGTGCCATGTTGATGTTCGTTCAGTTTCTGGAAAGGAGCCATGGCAGATATCTCTATCCCTGCCAGGCCCATATGGCTTACAGTAAATCTTACCCCTACCCCCAACATCAGGAAGTTCCTTAAGGCCAGGACCACAGGAAACCTGGGACTATCAGTCCTACATACAGGGTGTGAAAAAAAACACCTAATTTACTGCCCAAAAACATTGCTCTGAGCTCTGCCCGCATTCTCCACCAAAAAGTGTCATGGAGTTCTCTCTAGAAGCTCACTCCGGACAGTGGGCACAAACCCGGGCAGCAAAAAAAAAAAAAAAAACCAGGTGAACAAAAGCCCCCCCCCCTTTTCTCTAGCAGCAGTGCGGCACGGCCCGGCCCGGGCCACGTGGCGTTTAGGGAGACGGGGAAGGGAAGGGAGATTGCCAGTTAGGTCTACAAAAAATAGAGGGGAGGGAAAAAAGGTGATCTGAGAACGCAATTGGCAGTTTAATAACCTAAATTAACACTAAACAACAACAAGAGAGTTTCAACAAGAGAATACCAAGTCCCAAATCTCACCCAATGGAGCTGTAGGTAAGGGGCAGGAAGCCTCTGACCACGTTGTCTCCTCGCAGGGAGCCGGTCCAGCAAACTCCTTCCCCTTCCTCACTTCCCTTCCGGTTTTTGCCCGCCACCCCACATGCTCATTTAACGGCAGTTCACAGAAAAAAAACGTTGTCCCCTTTTACTCCCATTATTAGCATGGTGGTTTCTGATGTGGAATACCCAACACCCAACCCAAATTGCAAAAACCATAAACAAATGGGGCGCTGTGGGGCACAAGGGAGTGTCTATGAGGCTCCATGGGCTGCTATGGGGCACTGTGGAGTAGCTATGGGATGATTTGGGGTCTCTTTGTGCCCCTATGGGGCGCTATGGGTCACTATGTGGTGTCTATGGGGCTCTATGGGGTGGCTATGCGGTGCTGTAGGGTGGCTATGGGGTGCTTTGGGGTATCCTTGGGTTCCTATGGGGCGCTATGGGTGACTATGGGTTCCCCATGGGGCTCTATGCGGAAGAATGGGGTCTCTATGGGGCACTATGGGGTGTCTATGGTGTGCTATGTGGTGCCTATTGGGCTCTATGGTGTTCAGTGGGTGGCTATGGGTTCTCTATGGGGATCTATGGGGTGTCTATGGAGCGCTATGGGGTCCCTATGGGGCTCTATGGGGTGTCTATGGTGATCTATGGGGTCTGCATGGGGTCTGTATGGGGTTCAGTGGGTCTCTATGGGGCTCTATGGGGTGTCTACAGGCACTATGGGGCGATATGGGGTGTCTATGTGGTTCAATTGGGCTCTATGGTGTGGCTGTAGGGCCTTATGTGGTGTCTATGGGGCACTGTGGGCTGCTATGGGGTGCTGTGGGGCTCTATGGAGCAGTATGCTGTGTCTATGGGTCCCTATGGGGTGCAATGGGGTGCTGTGGGGCACAATGGAGTGTCTATGAGGCTCCATGGGCTGCTATGGGGCACTATGGAGTAGCTATGGGGTGCTATGGGGTCTCTTTGGGCCCCTATGGGTCACTATGGGGTGTCTATGGGGTGTCTATGGGGCTCTATGGGGTATCTTTGTGTTCCTATGGGGCGCTATGGGTGACTATGGGGTCGCTATGGGTTTCTTTGGGGCACTATGGGGCACTATGGGTCTCAATGGGGTCTCTATGNGCCATGCTTTTTACAGTACTGTCTCAAAGTTTGCTGAAATGGACAAGTTCAGGCAAGTCCTGGCCAAGGTTGCAGGACTCCCTTTGTCTGAGACACACAGGAACCAAGGTTCGAGAAATCCCTTTGTTCATGAGATGGACAAGTCTGGGAGCTACAAAGAGAGCTAAGATGCAGATTAATGGCCCTAAAGTGGTCTTTTTGTGTGGGCCGTTCTGAAGGAAATGGCCATCTCCGAGGGATTCACATGACTCTGACCCGAGCCTTTCAGAAATGTCAGGAAGGCTGGGAAGAAGTAGGATAAAAAGGGCGCGGACAAACCCCGAATTGAGGATTTCTGACACCAGATGCCTCACTACGGAAACAAGGAGCTTTTCTGTCATCAGATACCTCTCTACGTGATGGTTTTAAGTATCTTGTGACGTACCTTTGGTTTTAAAAAGTTTTGTGTGTGCACCTCTTGGGGAATTGGTGTGTGCTTCTCCAAGAAGTTTATTACTTTTGAGAAACTTAGAAGTTATTTCTAACTTTTGTTGCTTGAAGGTTGAAGTTTTTCGTTGTGGCTTGCCAGGATAGCCAGGACCGATTGAGGTGTTTACACTTTCTTTGGAAGTGTTGATTGAGTCATTTGGTCTTTTGTGTAAAGGAGTGTTTTGAGCAGTTGTTGGTTTTGTTAAGTGTTTGCCTCTCTGAGGAGATAAGGAATCGCCTCCTCCCTCAGCGTAGATTTCGTTGCCTGTAGATTTTTGGTTGTGAGTAAAATTACATTTGCTATGGAAGGTGAAAATATGTTGTTTGATATCCTTGAAAAGCACGCGTCTCGGCCATCGTCATCAGGGATGGACTGGGCACGTGAAAACTGGTATAACTTGCAGGCTGTTTCTGACCGCATTTGCGTTTTACAACATGGGGCTCGTACCCGAGCCGGGAAAGGCAAATCATTTATTTGTGCGGTACTCGGCGCTGCTTTAAAAGTGGAGTTCCGAGACCAGCAGCTCGAGGCGGAAAACCAGACTATACAGTCGTTACAAGAAACAGTTAAAACAACCTAGGAACTCGTGAAATCCTTGCAAAACCAAATTGGAAATCTAGAAGTACAATTGGAAAGAGAGAGACATCATTCGGCCTTGTTACAAATGGCTTTTAAGGAAATGTTAACATATAAAGATACGGGTGACACTGATATTCATGGTGCACCACAAGAAAAACTGGATCCTCAGGAAGAACTGAAAGAAACGAAAGAAAGTTTTAAAAAGACCGAAACCCTAATAGCCCCTCTGCGCCCTTTAATAGAAACAGAATATACATTTGATAATGGTGAGGACCTGGATCCTCAAATGAATGTTAAAGAAATTCCCTTTTCTGCCACTGAATTAGCAAAACTGAGAAAAGATTTTAGCCGCTCTCCAAAGGAATCGGAAACAGAATATGTATGGAGAGTCGGTCTAACTGGTGGAGACCAAATAATGTTAACCGAAAAGGAGGCTGAAGGTTATTGGGAGCCAGGAATATTTTTAACTACTGGTAACAACCGTGCTCCCTGGTCCCTAACACAAAGGGCTGCCTATTGGGCAGGTGGTCTTAACCCTTTAGAAAGGGGAGACCCTCTTGCCATTACTGGGACAACTGATCAATTGGTTGAGAGTGTTCAAAAGGCTGCTTGTCTGTAAATGATGTGTGATAGAAAGCTGCAGCCACATCATGAATCACCTATGATGGTGCCTGTTGATCCTGAACGGATGACTCCTTTAATCAGGGGGCTTCCAGAATCACTGAAACCTATAGGCATACAACTACAGGGAAAAATACAAGCTGTGCCTCAGGGAGAAAGAACCCAAGCAGCATTAGAAGGAACTGGCACTGACTTGCGGAATGAAACTCTATAATCCAGAGATGGGTTATAAAGCAGGTGTGTTTATTCCAGCGTTGTGCAGCGCCGGGTGCAAGGGGGATAGCTCCTCCAAACCTGCACACCGACTTGTAAAATCATGACACAAATATAGGTACACTTAATACATAGTCAATGATTTCTCAGAATTCTGATACATATTCAATGATTTCTTAGACTTCTAATACATAGTCAATAGTTCTAGGAATTCTGGTACATATTCAATAGCTCTTTAGCATACAGACCCCCTCTTGTCTTTAGCATGCTGACCCCCTCTTGTTCTTATCAGGGGGAATGCAACTCCTCTTCTGGTCGTCCGTGAGGTCTCAGTCCTTATCTGCATCCTCCCTGCTCTCCCAGGCCCCTTGTTTCTTTTACTTGTTACCTTTAAGTTTCTTTTACTTATTTCTATAAACTACCTTTAAGTTTCCTTTACTTGTTTCTATAAACTACCTTTAAGTTTCCTGCATCACTGTTCATTCCCCCCTTTTCTTTAATCTAGCAGGATTTCTCTCCTGCTAGATCATTTCTTTTCTGGTGCGTGGCATCTAGCTATTCTGCCATTCCCCTAATTGCACTTTTGTATAATTTATATGTAGTTAATCTAGTCTATGTTCTTGTTGATTGTCACACCACCACCATCTGAGGTGACTCAAATCCTGCAGCAATTTGATTTCTTGCCTAAAATTTATCAGGGACACCTCTAGGTACCCCAACTGAATCTATATACATTTCTTTTCCAAATGCCAGGGTGAATGGTATAACTAATTGAACAAGTGCACAGGTGCCTCCCCAGTTAGATGGTTACGCTGGACCATAAAATCTTTCCCCCACAGTACCACCAGAGATTTGCCCTGGAGATTCCCAATCTTGAATAATTTCCTGCTGAATCCTCCATAACATTCAAGACCTCACTGCATAAGGAAAAGTTTCCTATAGGCCTGGTAGCCTTCACACCCTGCCGTGAGAGGCAAGCTGTATGGTTACCTACCGCTGTAGAGATTGCAGGAGGGATCTTGACATCTGTATCAGGCATTGGAGGAAACAAGAGGGAGAGAGATCTGCAGTCTCTGTTTCCTCAGGCAGTTTTCTCTTGGTACAGGGCAATCATGCATCGCATTCTCTTGGGGTCCTTGGTCCATCCCAGCAGAATGGGTACCACCTGAGCTATGGGCCGTCCCGATGCACAAGCACAGCAATTGCTATGGTTGAGATTCTGGACAGTATAGTTAGTCCATTCTACCCAGGCATTAACGTCTTTTATCTCCTCAATTGTCATAACTGCAGGGTTTTTAGGAAGATTTTCTACCCCTTTTTAAGCTCTTCCCTATCCTGGACATTCTGGGTATTTTCAAGGAGTGTATCTGTCCAGCCTCAATTGGCAGTTGTCCACCATACATCATTCCATACACTACAAGAGTCCCTTATTCATATCAAAACCATCAGTTGGTCCTTCCCCTGCATTATTGTCAAATTTCACCTTTTCCAGGTCCCACTTAAATAATCAATTTATTTACCTATTCAAGGAGAAGTCAAAGGTAATTTAAAATAATAGTAATAATATAAAAAACTTTTTATGATTTCCTTCTAATTCTTATATTTTAAATGTTTTTCTGTGGCAACACTTCCCATGCCTCAAGGCTAGTGGATGCTTTTACCAGTGTCATAAGTCCATCCTTTCTCGGTTGTCCTCACAGCTGTTTCAGTCATTAGAAGTACTTGGAATGGTCCTTCCCAGTCAGGTTGCAGCTTTGTCTCCTTCCCGGTCTGTATCAGGATCCAGTCCCTGGCTTGAAATGGGTAATAGTCTCCTTGTAGCTGTTGGTAAAGCAGGCATCTTCTGCATCTTCTAAGGATTTGTCCTTCAGGTCCGACTGACCAGATGCAATGTACAGCTTCAGTTGTTTCAAAGCAGTCAGGAGATACTGGTTCTCCAGGAGTTCTGCTAAGGAAAGATACTGGGTTGACAATGTTAGTCACAGTTATTTCTACATCATCCTGCTCTACCAGGATGGGCCTGGTATTTCACGAATCTTTGGGGTGAGATCCAGTGTCCCCCTTTTGCCTCCAATACTGTAAACACTGTATGAGACATTAAAACTGGTATCCTCTGGCCCAGTGTAGATTTACAGGCTTCTTGAATATTGAGCACCACTGCAGTCACCACCCTCAGGCACCCTGGCCATCCCTTACTCTCTTCCTTGGCAGTTTGCGGCTCAGGGGTTTGGCAGATGGCTTCTTTCCTGGCAGTCCTTAAGATTCAAAGTCCAGCTGTAATCTCCCAAATATGTCACTTGCTGTTAGAGTTATTTGTGCTTTCTGTAAACCAAGAAACTCAGCAAACTCACAGACCATTGCACAGTTCTCTTTTGTTGCTCTGGCATCCACATGCTGCAGTGAAGTTCCACCCTGGGATGGAGGATCCCAGATCTCAGGCTCAGAGCTGACCAGTTCTCAAAAATCATTCATCTGTTCTCACAACCTTGGGTAACACTGTCCTGGTTAACTGAGTCTCTTCTCCCCGTATTGGCCAAAGCAGGCAGAAGAAACATCCTTCAATTCCAGAAGGTAAACTCCACCCATTCATTCCTTAACTGCGTTAATAAAGTGCATGGATTTGCCACCACTGAGTGTATGCATTCAACAATTCTATTACTTGCCCTCAAGTCTTGTACCAAACTACGGCACTTGCTATCAAAAATTTTTGCAAAATTGGAGTCCAAACTCCAAAAAGTTATCTGTTATTCCTTCTATCCTTCTACAGTTACATATCCTTTTAGGGTACCGCTTTATCCTGACTGGGCAATCTCTTGCTTTTAACTTCTATTCAGGGCTTCATGTTTGGCCCTGATGCCCACACCCCTAAGTGCATCATGTTTGATATTGCTGTGACTCCTGGGGTACAACATTGTTTTTCCCCATTTGTGCTAATGTCAGACTTACAGTTTTTAAACAGTCAATATTGTTGGACCCTTAGCTCCAGTTTTATTAAATTTCTTGCCAGAGTAACCTGGCAGGTACAAGAATTTCTGCATTCCTACTTAGTTTATATTTAATTAATCCGAAAAAATGTAAATCTTTTCTTGTTGGACAATAGCTTCTGTAACTACTGTTACAAAACCATCTATGAGTAGTAAGAAGCACCCATATCCACCAGAAAATAAACCTCTTTATCCTGCTTCCCTAGATGCAATTTCTGGTTGCAGTTTGCACCCCGCTTTCCTTCCAGTGGGGCAGAGCCCTCCCTGGGCACTTCAAGCCCCCACTGCCCCCACCTCTCCCTGAGGGGACCTCTGGGTCCTACGGCCCCATTGTAACACCACAACAGTAACAGCTGTTATTATCACCAATTCCCTTACTATCTGTTTGTCAATCTAGTTTTGTTTTGTTTTCATATCGTTCACTTTTTTCAGTCCTGATATCCCTGTTATACCTTGCCAGTCCTTGCCTTCTTCAGCCTGTGTCTGTTCTAAACTTTCTCACTTTCCAAACTCTCATCATTACATAAACTACTAACATCCTATTTCAGTTTCATCTTCTCCTCTCCAGAGGTGTCCATTGCTAACACTGGAATTTCACGTTTCCCAGACCTCTGCACATGAAGACTGTTCTCACTTCCAGTGCCCTGGCCTCTCCACCTCCCCCTTTCCACCTCCCCCTTTGTGGTTTACAGCAGCAGTCTCTGGCTGTCTCTCTCTCTCTCTCTGTCTCCAAGAGTTCTTGGGGGGGGGGGAGGGAGCATTGCAGGGGGTTGCTCTCATACCAGTGCAGAAACTCACTTTCTCTTTAACCCTTTTTCCTTTGTAAACTATTTGTACCCTCCGTTACACTTCCACATACCCTCAATTACATTATTAACAATTACACTTTCTTATACCATTAAAGCAGTTTGTCCCATTCCCTTCAGAACCCACAGATCAAACAATATAGTTCTTCAGTTTCCACAAACACCCTAGTACCATATAACTTTCCCTTAGCAATCCATATCATTCAGTTCCTTGGGCTGTTCCACCCTTATCTTTATGGCCTTATTTCATGTTTTTCTTGATTCCCAATTTCATCTTTATCCCCTAGTTTTAATTCAGTGTTCTCAAGAAGTGGTACTGTCATCCAGGTTCCTATTATCTTTAAGGCCTCATTTGTTAATTTGAGTCCTGACACCTTATGGGCCAGCAATGAATGAGCTGCCCCCATGTCAACTAAAACCACAACTTCTTCCCATTCAGGTCCCATTTTTGTATTTACCAGGGGCTCCTGGTGGGTCCAAAATTTTGAAAGCCCCAGAAATTGATCTAATTGTTCTGCTAATCTTACTCTTATTTAATTGATCCTCAATTAAAGAATTTATTTTCTTCTTAAAATTTCTAATTTCTCCACTAGTGAGTGGGGAGTTTACATAGCGTATTTGTCCTTGTCCCAGTGGAGCCTCCCATAAGGGGTACACTGAGGTGCTGGTACAGCTAGTGTCTGGGAAAGGAGAAATTTTTATGTCCCTTTTACATTGTTTTAATTCTCTCCTGAGCCCAGCATGCCCCTCTTTTCTGTGAAATGTCCCTGTGTGCTTTACCATTTCCCCTCACTGGGGCAGTGCCTGTCTCCCTTTGTGCTACATTGGGGTTATATGGGGAGAGATTCTCAGGAGGGTCCCATTGATTAGTTCTGTTCGAATTCCTCTCCTTCCTGCGTCCGGGGCCTTTTCTTTTTACTAAGAACAGGCTGATTCTTGTATCAAACAGCAGCATATTTGATCCATCCCCCCCCTTGAAAGGGGTTTTGTCTTTACATATAAATTCGAATTGACCACCCAACCATCATCAGAATCCTATTTTGGCCAAATATTGATTGTCCCTGTAGTGGCTTTCTAGGCCATATCTGACACAATATTTAAACATCTTTTCCCTATCCTTTTTCCTGGTTTTGGGATTCAGCACCTCCGGCCATTTGCAGTCAGGGTATAAGGTATGGACATGGGGGGAGGTTGCCCAAGAGTTGATTAATTATGAAAGGAAATCTGGGCCTGTGGCTTCTTCCAGTAAATCTGAGCCAAGGGAAGTAAGGCTCGCAGCAACCACCCTTGCTCCTAGGCCACCCAGCCCAAACCTCAGTGGAACTGGAAGGGTCTCATTGCCAGTAAGAACAGGTAGGCGAAATATAGATCATAAACGTAATAGTCTCTGGACACTGGGCTGGCAAAAGGGTGTTCCACGAGATTCGATGAATGGATTACCCACAGTCAGGCTAGAGAAATTAGTTAACTTGTGGCCAGAACAAAAGCCCAAGGAAGGTTGATACGTTCGCCCCCCAGGTGAGAGGGAGGTGGGGGGGGGAAGGCAGTGAAGGGTGGATGTGTTAGAAAGCACACAACAAAAGGAGAAGATAATTGTATTAACAAAGCCCCCAAAGGGCGAGTTGTCTTGTTTTATTTTCAGAAGATCCCCGTAGGACCTTCACAGAACAGAATGACTTGTAGCTGATTTGAACCATTTGTGTTTTGTGACAGAAAAATTGAAGATGTGATCACGCTAGAATACTGATATACCTCTTTATTACATATTTTGTTGCAATAGTATTATGTTTTTGTTTGCTGTAGTTGTGAGTTGTGATTGATATCAGTCTTTGGATCTGTTTAAACTTCACAATTGGGTTCAGAGTTTTTTTTTCAGGTCATCCTGGCTTTCTGGTCCTCTTTGTACAGTGATAATCATTCCTTTTGACCCCTTCTTTCACCTCTTTTGGTCTAACTTGATTGTGATTTGCATGTAACTCCATGGTTTTCCAAATTCCTAATGAATTGGGAAATGAGCAATGGGACCTATCTAATATCTGTTAGATGTGGTCACTAAAGTGAAATTTATCATAAAACCCTTTGCACTGATGCTTTCCAGTGTCTCATCAGTACAGGAGTTCCATTCAAAACACTGTTGTTGGAAAGTGTCTTCGTTTTTGATAAGAGATGTGTATGTTTCTGGGATTACTCCCTATGATTTAAATTGTGGGGTATCCCACACTATGTTGTGACTTTAACAGTGTTGGAAATATCCTCAATAATTTTTGGTCAGGACGGTATCTCTGATAAAAGCAGTTTTTATTCGCGATTGCAATGGCGGGCGCCCTGATGGCAGAAGCGCCCCTATGGACATGATGTTACAGTTTTTATACCTTGTCTCCCATACATTTTCCCCTCCTGTTACCCCTTTGATTGAGTATTCCAGGCTACAATTTTACTCGAGGTTTGCATTAGTTAATTACATTCTGACAATTGTAAATTCCCACGTTATCTTGTGTTAGTCAGTCGCCATCCCGCTGGTTTTCTTTCCAAGATGTCTCGGTACTCTTATCGCATTGATATGTTGATTTCCTCCAAAGCTTCTTTCATTCTGTCCCAGAAATCGTCGTTAAACAAAGAGCCCGGGGCGGGGGTGATTCCAGTCCTTCCCGATATCTCTTCAGGCACATCCTTAGGTATTTTTACAATGCGTACAACAAAACACTAAAACATACATTGTTGCTAGTTTATACAGGCATATTGTTAATTATTTCAACTTCTCCTCTTTGGATCCTTTATTACTCAGGTCTTATTTGTCCAGCACCAAAAACCAGTAGTTCTATTTCAGACAGCTGGACAGACAGGAGCTGCAGTCTTTGTACCTAATAACTTCTACCTAATAACTACAAATTGCTTCACTTATATAATGAGACCTTGAAATAAAATATTCTTATCTTATTCTAAATGCAGAAACAACATTTGATTCCCACAACAGTTCTTAAACTTACCAGACTAGTATTTATATCTCTCAACAATTGAACTGCTTTGGAAATGCTCAAGTGGAAAGTTCTCCTGATACAAATATCCCTATTTTACTTGTTTATTTATTACTATTGGTTATTGTTAAATGTATGGTTGTTTTCAGTGTATGGCTGTTCCTTCTCACTTTCTACCTTTTATTCATTATGAAATATTTGTGTCACCCCTCCTGAAGAATCACAGGGTGGTGTCTGTAGCAAATTCAATGATTCCACCTGGTCAGATCAACATTTGAATGCTCTTCTTCTTAATCTCACGCCAGGCATAACATATCAAAAGAACCTTTGCCTCACTCCTAAATCGGAGTGAGACAACAACTTCCACCTCACGCCCCACAAGTGCCACCTCCCGCCCCACAAGTGCCACAACCCGCCCCACAATTGCCACCTCCCGTCTCACAAGTGCAACTCTCGCCCAACAAGTGCCACCTCCTGCCCCACAATTGCCACCACCCCCCCCACAACTTCCACCTCCCGCCCCACAAGTGCCACCTCCTGCCCCACAAGTGCCACAACCTGACCCACAATTGCCACCTCCCGCTCCACAAGTTACACCTCACCCCCCACAAGTTCTACCACCCACCCCACAAGTGCCACCTGCAGCCCCAGAAGTGTCAAATCCTGCCACACAACTTCCACATCCAGCCCCACAAGTGCCACCTCCCGCCCCACAAGTGCCACCTCCTGTGGCACAAGTGCCAATTCCAGCCCTACAAGTGCCACCTCCTGCCCCACAACTTCCACCTCCCGCCCAACAATTTCCACCTCCTGTCTTACAAGTTCCACTTCCGCCCCACAAGTGCCACCTCCAGCCCAACAACTGTAACCTACTACTCCAAAAGCGCCTCCTCCTACTGCATAATGCCACATCCAGCTTTACAAGTGAAACCACCTGCCCCACAAGTGCCACCTCCTGCCCCACAACTGCCACCCCCTGCCCCACAATTTCCACCTCCCACCCCACAATTTTTACCTCCCGCCCCACAAGTGCCACCTCCCGCCCCACAAGTGCCACCTCCTGCCCCACAAGTGCCAATTCCTGCCCCACAACTTCCACCTCCCGCCCCACAACTTCCACCTCCTGCCCCACAAGTGCCACCTCCTGCCCAACAAGTTCCACCTCCCGCCCCACAAGTGCCACCTCCCGCCCCACAAGTGCCAACTCCTGCCCCACAACATCCACCTCCCGCCCCACAAGTGCCACCTCCTGCCCCACAAGTGCCACCTCCTACCCCACAAGTGCCACCTCCTGCCCCACAACTTCCACCTCCTGCCCCACAAGTGTCATCTCCTGCCCCACATGTGTCACCTCCTGCCGCACATCATCCACCTCCAAACCCATAAGTGCCACCTCCTTCCTTGCAATTACCATGTCCTGCCCCACAAGTGCCACCTCCTGCCCCACAAGTGCCACCCCTTGCCCCACAAGTGCCACATCCCACCGCACAATTTCCACCTCTTGTTACACAAGTCCCACCTCCCGCCCAACAACAGCCTCCTCCTGCCCCACAAGTGCCACCTCCTGCCCCACAAGTTTCAACGTCCTGCCTTACAAGTGCCACATTCTGCCCCACAAGTGTAGGCTCCTGCTCCACAAGTGCCACCTCCCGAACCACAACCTCAACCTCTGGCCCCACAAGTGCCACCTCCTGCCCCACAAGTGCTACTTCCTGCCTTACAAGTGCCACTTCCCGCTGCACAAGTGACACCTCCAGCCCCACAGCTGCCACAACCCGCCCCACAACTTCCACATCCCGCCTCACAAGTGCAAGCTCCTGCCCCACAATTGCCACCTCCTACCACACAAGTGCCAACTCCTGCCTTACAAATGCCACCTCCTGCCCCACAACTTTCACCTCCTGCCCCACAAGTGCCAGCTCATGCTTCACAAGTGCCAGCTCCTGCCCCACATCATCAACTTCCTGCCCCACAAGTGCCACCTCCTGCCCCACAAGTGCCACCTCCTGCCCCACAACTTCCACCTCCTGCCCCACAAGTGCCACCTCCTGCCCCACAAGTGCCAGCTCCTGCCCCACAACTTCAACCTCCTGCCCCACAAGTGCCACCTCCCGCCCCACAAGTGCCAAATCCTGCCCCACAAGTGCCACCTCCCGCCCCACAAGTGCCACCTCCCGCCCCACATGTACCACCTCCTGCCCCACAAGTGCCATCTCCTGCCCCACAAGTGCCAACTCCTGCCCCACAATTTCGACTTCCCGCACCAAAGTGCCATTTCCTGCCCCACAAGGGCGACATGATGCCCCACAACTTCAACATCCCGCCACACAAGTGCCACCTCCTGCCCCACAAGTGCCACCTCCTGCCCCACAAGTGCCAACTCCTGCCCCACAACCTCCTGCCCCACAACTGCCACCTCCCCTCACACAAGTTCCACCTCCTGCCCCACAAGTGCCACCTCCTGCCTTAAAAGAGCCACCTCCCGCCCCACAACTTCCACGTAAGCCCCATAAGTTCCACCTCCTGCCCAACAAGTGCCACCTCCTGCCCCACAAGTGCCACCTCCTGCCCCACAAGTGCCACCTCCCGCCCCACAAGTGCCACCTCCTGCCCCACAACTTCCACCTCCTGCCCCACAACTTCCACCTCCTGCCCCACAAGTTCCACCTCCTGCCCCACAACTTCCACCTCCTGCCCCACAAGTGCCACCTCCTGCCTCAAAAGTGCCACCTCCTGCCCCACAAGTGCCACATCCCGCCCCAGCGGAACTTCCACCTCTGCCAAGGTTTGAACGAAAAAATCCACCTGCGTCCGTGACAGTGGCCGTCGGGCCCACGGAGGGCCCTAGGTTGCGAAGAAATAAATATGTTAATAGGAAAAGAAAACATGCGGCAAACTGATCTAATCGGAGGCAACACTTATTACTAAATTATATACTCGCAAATTACCAGGATAAACACAATATTATAACAATAAAAGCCTGAGTGCATATCGATGGTAAGGTTGGTTTGTTTATCAAATCTGACTGCACAGTAAGGATACTGCAATAAGAGGAGATTAGCCATCAAGGCCTTTGGCTCGCTCACAAGCAGCGCAATCTAAACTCAGTACCTGTCTCCACCACATAACCTCGCCCGAAACCATCTCTGAGCTGGCAGGATAGTTTTGCCTGCATAGTGAAGACCCCTCGGCTGATGGTCACAGCAAGGAGGACTGCGCCACCTCACACTGTCTCTTGTTGCCGTCTGTCGATATAGAGCTGGAAGTGCCACTCTTTAAATCTTTTCTGTCCCCAGTAATGAGGTGGCAAAGTCTTTCTTCTGTTGACTTTCTGTGCCCCAAATCGAGCTCACCGGAGAGACTTGCGGCATCTAGCAGGGGCAGCAGTTTGGGACTAACCTCCATGTGGACTGTAAGCGAGTGAAGAAGGCAGTGAGGCGGTGTGGAGGCAAGTGCAAGCAGCAATCCGTTGTGCTGCTTCTCTGCCGTGCCTGCTCTCACGACAAGCACGTTTTCATGAGCACGAAGTCTTTGCTAAAGGCTGTTACAAGGGTCACTTGGGTAGGAGAAGGTGAAACAGTTTTCAGGCCGGAAAGAGGGAAACGGCTGTTTAGGGTGGGAGGAAGGAAGGTTTTTAGCTGGAGGGTTGGTGAGGCCACTGGATGTCTTGCCCATGAAGTCTGGTGACCCGGACAGGCATTCAAGGCGCTGGTCTGGACTCAGGCTCAGAGCAACCTCATTTTGAGGTAGGTCGTCCCTGCCTCTCAGGGGATGGAAGTTAAAAGGGTGGAGGGGGACTGCTCACATCTCTCTGTATCTCTCTCTCTCTCTGTCCTCTCCAGCCCATCGCCATTTTATACTCGTCTGTAACACCACCCCACCAACCCATGCCCATAACCCAGCTCCAACCCCAAACCCCGTCCCCCATAACCTCTATATTACCCCCCATGCTCAATCCCCTTCCCCCCTGCTTCCCCACCTCACTCCCACCGTATACCCACCCCATTTCTCTCTCTATCTATTCACGTCACCATACCCCCTACCCTTTGAATCCCCCAATTCCACCCCCCACTCTCACCTCCGTTCCACGCTCCTGTCAGGGTGACACCAAGTTAGTAGCCTGTCCGGCTAATGGTGCCCTCGGGTATGAGAAGGATCGGTGTCGTTGGGGGGTACCAGTGTAGCCAGGTGTAGGGGTTCACAGTGGTGTTGGATCCCATGCACCATGGGCCCACGTGATCCACGGCCACCTGATCTCCCATCTCTCCCATGACCTGCCACAATGATATTTTCTACATCCCCCAACATGTAACACCCCCCCGCCATAACAATCCCCGACCCCTGGCTCCATAACGCCCCCCCCCCATGACCCCAACCCTGACCGTCCCCCACACGCATAACCACGCTAAACCCCAGAACCCTGTGTCCCCTGCACCACAAACGGCAATGCCAGGCAGGCAGCTCCCCTGCTTTACAGCAAAACCTGTGGATTCCACTATCCACTCCACCCCCCCACTAACCAGAAAAAATCCCCGTCAGACCCCCTTACCCCAACCCCTCAGTGACTCCCCCCCCCAGCCCCTTCCCAACCCCCCCACCTGGTATTGGGGGCAGCATCTCCCCAACATCCGGTACCTCCCCAGCAGGTATTGCCCATGGCCCGGCTGATCCGTTCCTGCGTTCCCTTCTCTCTTCCAATTCTAATTTAAATTTCAGGACTAGCATTTCACCCACCCTGCTATGGAAGGGGAAAAGGGAGGTGAAAAGGAAAGGGGAAAGTAAGGGAGAACCTTCTAGCCCCACATGCCCCTATAACCCACCCTATAGCCCCATACATCCCCTATAGCCCTGTATCCCACTAGAATCTTCTTACTGCCCACCCACAGCCCCCTAGAGACACGTATCCCCCATAATCCTCCTATAGCCTACCCAGAGCACCCTACGCCCCCCCTTTAGAACCTTAGAGCTCCCCCACAGCCCTATAGAGCACCCCAGACCCCTAGAGCTCCATGATCCCCTGTAGCCCCCCACAGCCCAGCATCAGCCTTCTATCCCCTCCACAGTCATCTCTGTTCTCCCCAGAGCCCCTACTGTCCAATATACCTTTACACCACATCAAAAGTCCCAGACAACTTTCTAGAACCCCATGCCCCTCCTATGGCCACTAGGAAGCTCCCCATAGCCCCACATACTCCTACATCTACCCCTGCAGTCCCCCTAGAACCGTACAGCCCCATATCCCCCTAGAAACCCTGCACAGCTCTATATCCCTCTACAGCCCCTCCTGTGCTCCCTAGAGCCCCAGATCACTCCCGATAGCCTCACACAGCCCACTACAACCCCATCTCCCCCACTATTCACCCCTAGATCCATCCCACTGACCCCACAGCCCCATATTACCCTAGACCCTCCCTACAGCCCCCACACAGCCACACATTACCCCACAGCCCCCTCAACTCTCCCACCCCCTCCACTGCCCCCTACACCCACAGCCCACCTCAGCCCCGGGGGGCACCGCTTCCTCTCCCCGGCCCCGGCCCCGGCCCGGCCCCGTCCTCCCGCACACCTCCGGCGCCGCCGTCCTCAGCACCGCTCCCGTCGTGCCGCGGTTCCGTCTCGGTGCTGCCCGGACAGCTCCGGCGCGCAGCGGCTGCAGCGGCGCTGCCGTGAAGGGCGGCCCCGAGCCACAAGATGGCGGCCGCTCCCGCGCGCGGAGCCTCAGCCAATCGGAGCCGGCGGCGCTGCCGCTGACCAATGAGAGGCCGGGGGCGGGCCGGCGCTGCCGCTGGCCAATGAGAGGGCGACACGCGTCGGCGCTGCCGCTGACCAATGAGACAGCGACACGGGGCCGGAGCTGTTGCTAACCAATGAGAGGCCAGGGGCGGGGCAGAGCTGCCACTGACCAATGAGAGGCCGGCATGGGCGGGATGAGCAGCTGACCAACGATCCGTTAGCCCCTGCTGCTGCCATCTCCTCTGTGGGAGACCCCGTTCCTTCCTTGCTGGGTGGCAGCGATCTGTATCTGAGGGCAGAGGGCTCCTCGGGCAGGCTGGGCTCCACACGAGATGCTGCTGCTGCCATCTTTTCAGTGGGAGACCCTGTTTTTTCCGTTATGGGTGGCAGCAATCCAGATCTGATGAGGGAGGACTCCTTGGGCAGGCTGGTCACAGAATCACAGAATTATCAGGGTTGGAAAAGACCTAGAAGATCATCCAGTCCAACCATTCCCCATACTTCCCGGCTAAATCATATTCATCAACACAACATCCGGACATTTCTTGAACTCTCCCATGGTCGGTGACTCCACCACCTCCCTGGGCAGTGCATTCCAATGCCGGACTACCCTTTCTTACAGGTAATATTTCCTAATGTTCAGCCTAAATCTCCCCTGGCGCAGCTTAAAACCATTCCCTCTAGTTCTATCATAGATTACACGAGAGAAGAGGCCAACCCCCAGCTCACTACAACCTCCCTTCAGGAAGTTAGAGAGAGCTAGGTCTCCCCTGAGCCTCCTCTTCTCCAGGCTGAACAATCCCAGCTCCCTCAGCCTGTCCTCATAAGCCCTGTGCTCCAGACCACTCACCAGCTTTGCAGCCGAGCAACGCACCGCCAGCACTGGAACACACGGTGCTTCATCCGCACACAACGCATCACCACACACTATAATGAACACACAGCCAGCACCGAAACACACGGTGCTTCATCCGCACACAGCACAGCACCACACTATAACCAACACACACCCTGCATCGGAACACACGGTGCTTCATAAACACACTGTGCAGCACACACACTATAACCAACACACAGTCAGCACTGGAACACACGGTCTCCTCTTCTCCAGGCTGAACAATCCCAGCTCCCTCAGCCTCTCCTCATAAGGCCTGTGCTCCAGACAACTCACCAGCTTTGTAGCCCTCCTCTGAACGCATTCCAGGGCCTCAATGTCTTTCTTGCAGTGAGGGGTCCCTCTTGGACCTCTTTACTCGCTAAGAGTGAATGCCGGGGGAAGCCCCCTACTGGTCTCATGAATAATTCAAAGTTGCCCACAGAAGATCACTTAAGCAGGCAATAAATGTCTGTGTTTCACTGCTTTGTGCTCTTGAAAGACTCTGCTCTGTTTTGCCCTTTCCTAGCCCTGCAGTGATACATCAGCAGTGCCCGGCTGGCTTTGCTTCACAGCCTTATCACCCAAGAGCTGTCTGCTCTGGGGGGCATCGCCAGCTCAAATGCTTGCAGACCGGGGAAGCCCTTCCAGGCCAAAAGCCTGCAGGCTGGGGTCCCTGCCAGGCCAAAACCCATCAATCCCGAGGCTCCTTGTCAGGATAGAGGCCTGTTGTCCGGCCTGTGGGGCCTGGGTTACCTTGCATTCCCTTAGCATAGTTAGTGAAATAAGTTTTCCTCCTTAGATGGTTGCTGCTGCTCTCTTTGTTTCCTTGTGCCCAGCTCCCAGCTCCCATCTCCCTACCCCTTTCCCTTTTCCCTGGTGACAAAGTCTCATCTTTTGTTGGCTCTGTGCTCCTCCCCTGGCTTTCTGCAAGGCTGCCATTTGCTGGAAGGCTGCTTCCATCAGCTTCTGAGAGAAAGGAGACAAGAAATGCATGAAGAGCATCTCTTTGGAGGAGGATCTGAGCACAGCCAACCACAAGCTTCTGGTCAAGAGCAGTTTCTTCAGTTTACCGTTCCACTGCTACAGTGTTGTGCCACTTCTGTAGTGCCCTTTCCTCTCTCCTCCATCACACATCCTGCCCTTCCCTTCACGCGGCCCTGTTTAGAGGCAGGTACCCACACCACAGCTCACAAGAGCTTCCTACCCACAGAGGCTTTCTGTTTCCCCCCTTGCTTCGCTCCATTCCACGGACACTCAGGCTCCATCCCTACAACAACAGGTCACGTGTTGATTTCATAGGTACCAGAAAGCAGCAAAAATACTGTCCAGTAAGCCCATGTCTTCCCCCCCCCAGAACAGAAGGATGCTACTTTGACAGCCCAGACACAGTCTGTTTACTCACTTCTTGCTGCTCCTTGTTGCGCTCCAAATGGATGGTTGCTTGACATCCCCTGCAGCACTGCCCCCGCCCAGAAGTAACAGTCAAATCCCTCCACACTTCATGACAGAGGGCTGAGGACACTCACTTTTGCCTGGCAGTGAAAACAGGCTGTCCCCATCACGTCCCTCTGTGCGATGAAAGGTGCAGTTGGATCTCTGGCAGCCTGCTGGCTGCTTCTGAAGAGAGAAAGGAAGAAACGGTGGTGGGAACAGGCAGCTGAGTTTGGCAGAGAGCTTCCAGATCGTGCCAGAGATGGGATATCAGAGTGCTGAGACATCATTGATCACTAAGGGAAAATACAGCCTGAGCCGTGCCACGGCATTAGCCCAGGCTGTCAGCAGTGAGCACAGAGCCCAACTGGTTACTGAGGGCACAAAGGAGCAGTGGGGCTCCTCCTGCTCCATCCCTTCCCTTAAAAAAGAGATAAAGAAAGCAAACCCAATCAAAGGAAATCCAGCCTCACCTTCCTTCTTGCAGAGCAGACACAGGAAGAGCAGCTGGCCCCTTGCTGAGCCATGGCTGCTCAAGTCTCAGACGAAGCCCAAGTTCTGAGGGCTCTCTCTACAGGAGAGAACCTCCCGCACTCTTGGGAATAGCTGGATCCACTCTCCCTACAACTGCCTCTCGCACACACTGCAGCGCTGCTTCAGACAGGCTCTCACAGGGTGATCAGCTCCAAGGAGGGCCCAGAGCTCGGTCTGCGTGCAGACACTCACCAGAGCACCAGCTCTGCTCACCAGCTGTGGCACAAATGCTCCCACCTGGCAACGGTTGTGAGCTCAGAGAGTGCCTCCCGGATCCAAACCAATGTCACGGTCACTCAGTAAGGTTAATCTGAAGCAAAATAACAGAGGAGTTAAGATGATTCTTGTGCAGCCCAATAAAGACCAGTAATGACCAACATGGCCTCATAGTGATCAATGGAGTCCCAGGAGAACCTGTAGGAACAAACAGGAATACACATCTGTATGCCTCAGGGCTGGTGCCGGCCTTTCAGGCTGTGGCTTTAGGCTCTGGTTCTGGTGCCAGCCTCTGTGGCTGTAACTGTGGTCTTACAGCCCTGGGCTGGTGCTGGCCTCTTGAGTTGTGGCTGTGGATTTAGGCCCAAAGCTGGAGCTGGCCTTCTGTGCTGTGGCTGGGTCTTTAGGCCCTGTGGTCAGTGCAGGCTTCCCGGGATGTGGCTTTTGGCGTTGGAGCCACTGCAGGCCTCTTGGGCTGTGACTGGCTTTAGGCCCTTGGACTGGTTCTGGTCTCTTGGGCTGTGACTCTGCCCTTAGGCCTTGGCCTGGTTCCGGCCAATTGGGCTGTGACTCTGGCTTTAGGCCTTGGTCTGGTTCTGGCCGATTGGGCTGCAGCTGTACCTTCACACCAGGGCTGGTGCTGGCCTGTCTGACTGCAGCCATGACTTTAAGGCCCTGGACTGGTTCCAGCTCTTCCAGGCTGTGGCTTTAGTCTCTAGGACTAGAACCGAACTGTTTGCCTGTGGCTGTGGCTTTAGTCCGAGCAGTGGTGCCAGCATCTGTGGCTGGTAGTGCAGCTTTATGGCCCAGGGCTGGTGCTGGCTTCTTGGGCTGTGGCTGCGGCCTCAGGCTATTGGAAACACCCAGATCACTGACCAGGATGCTATCTGTGATCAAGCAGCTTTGATTGGCAATTGCAATGGCAGGTCCCCTGCAAGCAGGAGAGCATGCAGAAAGCAGCGTTGCAACTTTTAGGCCCAGTTACTCCAAGCTGATCACTTTCTCCCCCAGTTCCTCATTGGCTGAGTACTTCAGGATCACAATCTCCCCGACTCTCCACTAAACATACTGGATCCCCCTTCCCTTCCCTTCCCTTCCCTTCCCTTCCCTTCCCTTCCCTTCCCTTCCCTTCCTCCCTTCCCTTCCCTTTCGCCTTCCCTTCCCTTCCCTTCCTTCCTCCTTTCCCCCTCCCTCCTCCCTCCCCTTACCCTCTCCCTTCCCTTCGTTTCCTTTCTCTCGTCTCCCCTCCCCCTCCCCGTTCCCCCTCCCTACCCTCCTCCCCCTCCCTCCTGCCCTCCCCGTCTCCTCCTCACTCACCCTCCCGCCCCTCCCCTCTCCCCTCCCCTCTCCTCCTCTCCCCTCCTTCCCTCCCTCGCCTTCCCCTCCTCTCCCCTCCCTCTCCTCTCTCCCTCCCCTCCCCTCCCTCCTCCTCTCCCCTGCCCCTCTGCCCTTCCCTTCTCCCTTTCCCTTCCTCCCTTTTTGTTTGTGTCCTTCCCGCTTTTCCCTTTCCCTTTCCCTTCCATCCCGTTCCCTTCCCCTTCCCTTCCTTCCCTTCCCTTCCTCTTCCCTTCCCTTCCTTCCTTCCCTTCCTTCCCTTCCCTTCTTTTCCCTTTCTCGCTTCCCTTCCTTCCGCTTTTCCCTTCCCTTCCCTCCCCCCGCCTCCTCCCTCCCCTCCCTCTCCCTCTCGCCCTCACCCTCCCTCCCCTCCCCTCCCCTCCCCTCCCCTTCCTTCCCTTTCCCTTCCCTTCCCTTCCCTTCCTTCCCTCCCCTTCCCTTCCCTTCCTTGCCTTCCCTTCCCTTCCCTTCCCTTCCCTTCCTTCCTTCCCTTCCCTTCCTGTCTCAATGAAGCCCTGTGCTCAGGACCACCACCTAGCTTTGTCAGCCGAGCAACGACCGCAGCAACGCAGAACAACGGTGGCTCTTTCACGCACAAGCAACGCATCACCACACACTTATAATGAAACACAGCCAGCACCGAAAGCTACACGGTGCTTCATCCACAACACAGCACAGCACACCTACTCTAAACAACACACAGCCAGCAGGAACACACGGTGCTTCATCCGCACACAAGCCATACCACATACCTATAAACCAACACACACGTCCACAGCAATCGGAACACACGGTGCTTCATCCGCACACCAGCACAGCACCACACCTATACGACCAACACACACCCTGCATCGGAACACAGCAACGGTGCTTCATAAACACACTGGTGGCAGCACACACAACTAATAACCAACACACACCCTCATCGAACACACGGTGCCTCCATAAACACACTGTGCAGCACACACACTATTAACCAACACACAAGTCAGCACCGGAACACACGGTGCTTCATCCGCAACACCCACAGCACCACCCACTATAAACCAACATCACAGCCCAGCACTGGGAACGACACGGTGCTTCATCCGCAACACCAAGCGCCACACACCATAACAACACACAGACCCAGCATCGAACACACGGTGCTTCATCTGCACACAGAACAGCAACACACACTTATAAACCAACACACAGCCAGCCATCGGAACACACGGTGCTTTCATATAACACCTGCGCAAAGCACACACCTATAGATCTAAACACAGCCAGCATCGAACACACGTTCTTCACCGCACACTGCGCAGCACACACACTAATAATTAACACACCAGCCAGCATCGGAACACACGGTTCTTCATCCGCACACAGCGCAGCAAACAACACTATATACAGCACAAACAGCCAGCATCGGAAACACAGCGGTGCTTCATCCGCACACAAACGCATCACCCACACACTATAACAACACGTCGCAGCCCGGAGCTCCCACTCCCACTCCAGTGGCTGTGAATTTACACCGTCCCACCCACACTTGAACTCAAGGGGAACCACGGCTGCCAGCGTGCAGCTGGGCTTCCTAGGGCAAACAGCACACAACAGTGCATCAGAAGGCTGAAAGAGCCTCGGGAAGAGAGGCCAACTCAAGGGGCTTAGCACGGGGACACTCTTCTCTTCCGCGCCGCTTTCCCTCCTCTGGTTTCTTTCTGTCGGTCCCTCAGAGAGCAAGGAGGATGATTCAACAGCTGTCAGCAGCATTTACGGTTGAACTGAAAGCCACAGGTTGGCAAGACGAAACAAGAAATGGGGAAAACCTGCACGCGTGTCAAGGGGAGAGAATGTGAAGCCGACCGCTGTTCATCGCCCTGTGATTGCCAGCCGAGCGTGGGCGTTCTGACCACACAGAAATGCATCAAAGATCACAAGAAATCACAGAATGACCTGGGTTGGAAAGGGACTTCAAGATATGTAGTTCAACCCCCTGCCTGGCCAGGGGCACCAAACATATGCTTTACTAGATCAGGTTGCCCAGAGCCCTGTCCACACCTGGTTTGAACACCTCCAAGGATGGGCATCCACAACTCTCTTGGCAGCCTGTTCAAGGACCTATACCATCTCCTAGTAACAGAACTTCCCCCTAACATCCACCTAAATCTTCTCTTTTACTTAAAAACCATTTCCTAGTCCTGCTTATTATCAGCCTTTTGAAGAGTTTACTCCCCTCCTGGGAGTAAGTTCCCTTCAGGTACTGAAAGGCTGCAATGAGGTCACCCCGCACCTTCTCTTCTCCAGGCTGAACAAACACAACTCCCTCAGCCTGTCCTCATAGGGGAGGTCTCAGCCCCCTGATCATCTTCGTGGCCCCCTCCTCTGGGAACGCCTTTCCAAAATTCCATATCTTTTTTGTACTGAGGTCCACACCTGGACACAGTACTCCAATGGGGCCTCAACAAGAGCAGAGTAGAGAGGGAACAATCACCTCCCTATCCTGCTGACCACCTTCATGATGGAGCCAAGAATCCCATTTGCTTTCCGGCTGCCAGAGCGCACTGCTGGCTCATGTTAAGTTCTCCATCTATCAGGACCCCTAAGGTCTTTTTTCTGCCGAGCTGCTCTCAAGGACCACTCCTCCCAGCCTAATACAGGTGGCCTGGGTCTTTCTGGCCCAAGTCAAAACCTTGCACTTTGCCGTGTTGAACGTCATTAGGTCAACTCCGAGCCCAGCTTTCCAGCCCTGTCAAGGTCCTCTGAAATGGCACCTGTTCCTCCACCGTATCGACTGCACCACTCAGCTTGTGTCATCAGCAGACTTGCTTGAGGTGCACTCCATTTCCCTCATCGATGTCATTAATAAAGATGTTAAAAGAGCACCGGTCCAAGACAGACAACTTGAGGGACACCGCTGCGTTACGCGGCCTCCACCTGGACATAGAAGCATTGACCACCACCCCAATGTCTGCGGCCTTTTCACCAATTGCTTTTATCCATCTAGTTGCTCCACCATCAATCCACTTCCCTCCAATTTGGAGTGAGGAATGTTGATGGGGGACCATGTCAAGGCCTTGCTCAGGTCCAGGTAATGACATTGGTCGCCTTCCTTTGTCCACTCAACCGCTGTCATCCATCATAGAAGGCACAAGATTAGTTAAGCATGACTTCCCCTGGTGAAGCCATGCTGGCTGTCTAAGATCACGTCTTGTTCTTTATGTGATCAAGCTGTTGTCCACGAGGATCTGTTCCATTAATCTTCCCAGGCACGGAGGTGAGACTCACCGGCCTGTAGTTTTTACCCCGGGTCCTCCTGCTCCCCTTCTGTAAATGGGAGTGACGTGACCCTTCTCCAATCATACCGGACCCTCACCTGAACAGCCCACGACTTCTCAAATATGATGGAGACGCAAGCTACCCTGAAAGAGGCAGAACACTTTTTAGAAAGTTCGCTTCACTTTTATTGTGTAACAAATGTATTTTGTCTTCTATTATTACCGCCGCCCCCCCCACCCAAAATGAAACCTGGTGCCGAGGATTTCTGCTTAGCAATCAGTCACGTCAGCCCTCCAGTCAGACCCAAGGAAGAAAGCCTGACCCCGGGGCTACGTCACCTCCTCTCTCTCCAGTCCGCAGACAGCCCTATTTTCAACCTAGCCCTACACTTGGCCCTGGCCTTCAACGAGACACACCCCTGAAGGACACAGCAATCTCCAGCCTTCTTGCGCATAATCAGGTGCTATGGCAGGTGAAGCCCTCCTTTGCTTGCTAATGCAGCACAAGCCCTTCCACTTCCAGTTCCCTCCTTTCCTCTGCCTCCATCCATGACAGGGAAAGCATGGCTGTGCCAGAAACGCAGAACCTGTTGAGTCAGCTGCCTTTGGAAACCACCTCCAAGGAAGCGTTGCAGGTGGTTCTGATGTCCTTTGTGGCTTCTTGCCTCAAGCCTCATCATTGCTTTTGGCTTCCCTCTTCAGCTTTCTTTCCGTCGCTGAGCAGCGCTTGCTTGCTCAGCTTTCTTCACTCTCTCCCAAGTCTCAGTCCCAAACTCTACGAGTTCCTTCAAGAATCAATTCAGGAAACGCTCAGGGAACCTTCTCAGCTAACCACTGGCTGACAGCTCGCTTTGGGAGCTCAAGTCAACCGCCTCCTGGGCACGTTGGGCTGCCAAAACCGGGAACTGCCTTCCTGACAGTCGGGCACACAAGAAACTCGGCACCTCTGGTCTCATTCCCCGAATGCCTCACGCAAAACCAGAGTCCTAAAGCCCTTTTCCTGGCCAGGCCGGTTTCCTCTGCACGTGGCAGGTGGACCCTCTGCCTGGCAGCTCATAGGGCGCAGCAGCAGCTGCAGGATAAGACGGCTGGGCAGTCTCCAGGCTGCTGGCATGTGGAAGGAAGGAAGAACCAAGTGCGGCACTCTCAGCAGTGCTGGGCAAACTGCCGTAGGCAAACAGCTACAGACGGGTTCCCTCCCAGCTGGTTGCTGTGACTTTCTCTCCAGCCTGTGGAGAGCACCACTTACTGCCTTTGGGGACTTGGAACTGGCAGCATGACGGCCAGCACAACACACAAGCCTGCAAAACAGATCCATAGAAGAGTCTGTGGCGCAGCACGTTCTCCATTAGTGTGGGCTCAGGGATCTCAGGTGCCAAGAAAATGCCGTTCAGTTAGGTGGCAGG
>NW_015440074.1:29444-29976 GCF_001577835.2 Coturnix japonica | reverse complement strand
GTATCATCCACAGGCGGTGGTACGGGGGTGCTGACGGTGCTACCCCCCATATAACCCCATATAACCCCATATAACCCCATATAACCCCATATAACCCCATATAACCCCATATACCTGTGTGTCTGCAGCCAGGTATCATCCACAGGCGGTGGTACGGGGGTGCTGACGGTGCTACCCCCCATATAACCCCATATCCCCCCATATAACCCCATATAACCCCATATACCCCCATATAACCCCATATCCCCCCATATAAGCCCACATAACGCCATATAACCCCATATAACCCCACATAACCCCATATAACCCCATATATCCCATATAACCCCATATAACCCCATATAACCCCATATACCCCATATACCTGTGTTGCTGCAGCCATGTATCATCCACGGGCGGTGGTACGGGGGTGCTGACGGTGCTACCCCCCATATCCCCCCATATAACCCCATATCCCCCCATATATCCCATATACCCCCATATAACCCCATTTATCCCATATAACCCCATATAACCCCATATAACCCCATAT
>NW_015440074.1:19420-21541 GCF_001577835.2 Coturnix japonica | reverse complement strand
GAGGGGGGGGTCCCAAAGGGGAGGAGGGGGCCCCAAAGGGGGTGGGGGGTCCTAAGGGGGTATTTGGGGCTGGGGGCTTGGTGTCACCTCGTCGTCCTTATACCAGGAGAGGTTCTCTGCTGTCAGGACAAACCAGTACTCCTTGGAGCCACCCTTCATGATGCCGATGTTGTTGATGGTCAACCAGCCCCTGCGGATCACCTGCGCCATATGGGGCCCATGGGGTGGTTATGGGGCAGCCTCGACCCCAACCCCACCCCACAACCACCCCACACCAACACCAAGACCACCAGCACCCACCAACACCCACCAACACAGCCAGCATAAGCTCATGGACCCCAGACCCTATGGGAGGTATTGGGGGACCCCAGACCCTATGGGAGGTACTGGGGGACCCCAAACCCTATGGGAGGTATTGGGGGACCCCAAACCCTATGGGAGGTATTGGGGGACCCCAAACCCTATGGGAGGTATTGGGGGACCCCAAAACCTTTAGGAGAAGCTGGGGGACCCCAAAACCTTTAGGTAGAGTTGGGGGATCCCAATCCCTTTAGGAGGTAATGGAGGACCCCAATAATCCCTTTGGGAAGTATTGGGGGACCCCAATCCTTTTAGGAAGTATTGGGGGACCCCAATAATCCCTTTAGGAGATAATGGGGAACCCCAATCCCTTTGGGAGGTGATAGGGGACCCCAATCCCTATGGAGGTTCCTCGCACGAGCACCCCAAATGAATCCCTTTGGGAGGTATTGGGGGACCCCAATCCTTTAGGAGAAGCTTGGGGACCCGAGAATCTTAGTGGAGTTGGGGGATCCCAATCCCTTTGAGAAGTTGGGGACCCCAATACTGCCCTTTAGGAGTGATAGTGGGAACCCCAATCCCTTTAGGAAGAAGCTGGGGGACCCCAAACCCTTTGGGAGGAGATAAGGGGACCCCAATCCCTTTGGGAAGCAACTTGGGGCCCCCAACTAATCCTTAGGAGATAATAAGAATCCGATCCTTTAGGAGGTGATAGGGACCCCCAATACCTTTGGGATTTTTTTTTTAGTTTTTCTATTGGGGAACCTAATCGCCTTTAGGAAGTATTGGGACCCAAAAATCCCTATGGGAGGTGGATAGGGGACCCAATACGCTTTGGGAAGTGTTGGGGGACGCCCAATCCCTTTAGGAAGTATTGGGGGACCCCAATAATCCCTTTAGGAGATAATGGGGAACCCCAATCCCTTTGGGAGGTGATAGGGGACCCCAATCCCTATGGGAGGTATTGAGGGACCCCAATAACCCCTTTGGGAGGTAATGGGGAACCCCAATAATCCCTTTGGGACTAGTTGGGGGACCCCAATCCTTTTAGGAAGTACTGGGGGACCCCAATAATCCCTTTAGGAGATAATGGGGAACCCCAATCGCTTTGGGAGGTGATAGGGGACCCCAATCCCTATGGGACTAGTTGGGGGACCCCAATAATCCCTTTGGGAAGTATTGGGGGACCCCAATCCCTTTGGGATTAGTTGGGGGACCCCAAACCCTTTGGGAAGTATTGGGGGACCCCAATCCCTTTGGGAGGTAATGGGGAACCCCAATAATCCCTTTGGGAGGTGATAGGGGACCCCAATCCCTTTAGGAGGTAATGGAGGACCCCAATAATCCCTTTAGGAGATAATGGGGACCCCAATCCCTTTGGGAGGTGATAGGGAACCCCAATCCCTATGGGAGGTGATAGGGGACCCCAATCCCTATGGGAGGTATTGAGGGACCCCAATAATCCCTATGGGAGGTGATAGGGGACCCCAATACCTTTGGGACTAGTTGGGGGACCCCAATCGCTTTAAGAGGAGATGGGGGACCCCAATCCCTGTTGGGGGACCCCAATAATCCCTTTGGGACTAGATGGGGGACCCCAATCGCTTTGGAAGGTGATAGGGGACCCCAATAATCCCTTTGGTAGGTAATGGGGGACCCCAATCCCTTTAGCAGGACCCCAAGGACAGCATAGGCAGGAGGGAGGACCCCCAGCAGCCCCCAGACCCCATAGTGCTCACCCCACAGCCACCTCCCAGCCCCACAGCGCACCGTGAGCCAATAGGACCCAGAGCCAGCAGCAGCCCCACATCACCCCACAGC
>NW_015440074.1:7626-16190 GCF_001577835.2 Coturnix japonica | reverse complement strand
TAGCACCCCATAGGATCCATGGGGCACCCCAACCAGCAGCCTATGGGATCTCTGGGGTGTTGGGGGACCCCAATAGAACCCTATAGGATCTCTGGGGCATTGGAGAACCCCAATGGAACCCTATAGGATCTCTGGGGTGTGGGGGACCCCAATAGAACCCTATAGGATCTCTGGGGTGTTTCGGGACCTCTATAGCACCCTATAGGATCTCTGGGGCATTGGGGGACCCCAATAGAACCCTATAGGATCTATGGGGTGTTGGGGGACCCCAATAGAACCCTATAGGATCTCTGGGGCATTGGGGGACCCCAATAGAACCCTATAGGATCTCTGGGGTGTTGGGGGACCTCCATAGCACCCCATAGGATCCATGGGGCACAGCAGCCTATGGGATCTCTGGGGCTCTGTGGGATCCCCCCATCTATGGGGTGGGCTCTGTGGGGTCGGGGGCTGCCGGGTGTTAAAGCAGAGAGGAGCAGAGCGGGGATATGGGGCAGCTCAGCTGGGAACATGGGCCCATTCGGAGCCACCCCATAGATCCCATATTAGTGAGACAGACACACAGACAGACCGGAACGACACGGGGGGGGGGGTCCCATAATTAAGGCAACGATTTGGGGTGAAATGGGGCTGAATTGGGGCCGAATTGGGGCGAAATGGGGTGAAATGGGGTGAAATGGGGCCAAATTGGGGTGAAATGGGGCCGAATTTGGGGTGAAATGGGGCCGAATTTGGGGTGAAATGGGGCCGATCTGGGGCCGAATTGGGGTGAAATGGGGTAAAATGGGGCCGAATTGGGGCCGAATTGGGGTGAAATGGGGCCAAATTGGGGTAAAATGGGGCTGAATTGGGGTAAAATGGGGCTGAATTGGGGTGAAATAGGGCCGATTTGGGGCCGATTTGGGTTGAAATGGGGCCGAATTTGGGGTGAAATGGGGCCAAACTGGGGTGAAATGGGGCAGATTTGGGGTGAAATGGGGTGAAATGAGGCAGAATTGGGGTGAAATGGGGCCAAACTGGGGTGAAATGGGGCCGATTTGGGGTGAAATGGGGCCAAATTGGGGCCGATTTGGGGTGAAATGGGGCTGAATTGGGGCCGATTTGGGGTGAAATGGGGCCGAATTGGGGCCGATTTGGGGCCGAAATGAGGCCGATTTGGGGTGAAATGGGGCCGATCTGGGGCTGAATTGGGGTGAAATGGGGTAAAATGGGGCCGAATTGGGGTGAAATGGGGCTGATTTGGGGTGAATGGGGGCAAATTGAGGGGGACTGGGATGAATTTGGGTGATTTGGGGGTGAATGGCGGAGAACTGGGGTTAACTGGGGTAAGTTGGAGTGATTTGGGGTGAACTGGGACCAAATTGAGGTGAAATGGGGCCGATTTGGGGTGAAATGGGGCCGATTTGGGGTGAAATGGGGCCGATTTGGGGTGAAATGGGGCCGATTTGGGGCCGATTTGGGGTGAAATGGGGCCAAATTGGGGTGAAATGGGGCCAAATTGGGGTGAAATGGGGTCGAATTGGGGCCGATTTGGGGTGAAATGGGCCAGATTTGGGGTGAAATGGGGCCGATTTGGGGCCGATTTGGGGTGAAATGGGGCCGAATTGGGCTGAAATGGGGCCAAATTGGGGCCGATTTGGGGTGAAATGGGGTCGAATTGGGAGTTGTGAATTGGGAGTGAAAATGCGGGCCGAATTGGGGGCGGAATTGGGTGCCATTGGGGTGAAAGGGGCCGAAACGGGAGGGCGAAAATGGGGCGATTTGGGCTTGATTTGGGCAGGAAATCAGGCCGATTGGGTGAAATGGGGTGAAATGGGGCGATTGGGGCCAATTTGCGGTGAAATGGGGCCAAATTGGGGAAATGGGCTGAATTAGGTAAAATGGGGTGAAATGGAGGCCAAATTGGCGGCCATTTGGCCGGAATGAGGCCGATATTGGGCGCTCGAAATGGGGTGAAAATAGACCAGACATTGGGGTGAAATGGGGAGCAGTCCAGATTTACACATGTGGGAGTCTGAAGAAACTGGTGCAGCCGCGGATTTAAATAAGTTGTGCCGGGAGCTCTCGATTATGTGGGCTCGCAAATGCGTGTAGCGCTGTCCGCACTCTCAGATCTCCGAAAGTCTGGGTGGGATGACAATGCGAGGTTTGTATATAACAGGAAATAGATGTGACAAATTGGAGTGTTGTCAACATAGTCGGGCGGGCCGAGTATTTGGGGTGAAATGGTGGCGCTAAGAAATGGGTTGGCACGGAGCATTTGGGTGTGGCAAATGGGGCCGCAGTACCGGAATTTCCGATTGCGGGTTTGAAAGTGGGACGGTGGTAAAATGGGGAGGCCCCACGGACCATTGTGAGCCAAATTGGGGTGAGAGAAATTCGCGGGACAGATTTTGGGGGCGAATTGTGGTGAATAATATAGAGGCAGTCTGGGGTGAAGTTATGAGATATTGTCGAGTGGGCCGAATTGGGGCCAGAGGGCCATTGGTGGCCGATTTGAGGGCGCGGCTGAAATAGGTTAGGATGGTCCAACAGTGTGGGTGCCAATTCTGTGGGAGTTGAAAATGGTCGGCTCGGCTGTACCGGATTTGGTTGCGCGTGTTTGGGTGAAATGGCTGGCCGAATTGCGTGCGCCAAAGATGGGGCGATTGGGTGAGAGTGAAAATGAGAGTCCGGACCGGAGATTGCGGGTAAATGGGTGGCCGAATTTGTGGGTGTGAAGAGTGGGCTGGTAGGGCCATATTTGGTATGGTGTTGAGTTGCGGTGATGTGAAATAGGGGCAATTTGGGCTCGGTGCCTTAATTGGGTTAGAGTGGGATGTCGGGGAGTTTAGCAAAGTACCTGGGAGGGGCAGTATGGATTCCGGAGTGTGAGCGCGGACCGCAATTGGGAACAATGTGTGATAATAGAATTGGGGGGGTGGAGGGGAAGGGGAGGGGGTTCAGCAGTGACCCCCGTCCCCCTTTATGTACCAGGATTCTGTCACGCTATGATAGTGACGTGGGAAATTAAAGGGGGGGTGTGGCAAAGAACGTTAGCCACGCACGTAGATTTTTCGGGGGGGTTTGGAGAGAAGCATGAAAATGGGTAAGTGGAAAGACAAAGCCAGGAAAAGAACTAGACGATATAAAAGAGTTGAAGACAGATAGATTGATCTAGCATTGTCGCTAGATTCACGATATAGGTTTGGATTTCATCTCACCGGCTTCCGAGTGTTACCACTGCACGTAGTTAATAGATTTCACCCAGGGCGGGTTGAGTCTCTGAATAATGATGGGGGCACAAAGACCCCCACACCCTGTATGTGTGCGGCGTGCTGATAATTTAGGCATCCAGGGCTATATAGGGGCACGATTTTGGTAGGCACCACCCCCGGGTATGCGGCGCGGTATTAATTGCCCACCATAAGTGTAGGAGCCTCTCAGTTTCCGCGGCACCCTATGGGGTATAATGCCCTTCTATGGGGCACAAGCACCCAAACCTATGGTTTGAGAGGGTATATAGAATGTCCCTTCTGACTGGGGCATAATGGCCCACCAGTTGGGGACTCGCTCTCAGGTGCCAAATTTTAGTGTGGTGTGCAAGATATGCCACCCTATGGCATGGGAAGGGATCGTATTTGGCCCTTCTATGGGCACGCTCGCTGTTCGCTGCTAATGGTGTTGACATAAAGGTCGCCCGACCTATGGGGCATAGTGCCCACCCTATGGGGCTATTTGAGTGCCCGCCCCAGTATAGGCAGTGGCATAATGCCACCCCTGGTGGGGACATAGTTTTGTTCCCACCACGCTATTGCGGCACAGCACCCACTCTGTTTGGGCTTAATGCCCTCCTATGGGGGTTAATGCCCACCCCTATGGGGCAGAGCACCCATCGCCTATGGGATATAGTCGCACTCTCTCTCATGGGGTTACGCTTCCGTCGGGCCCAACCTAGATGTTTGGGGTATCGTATGGCCCTGGTTCTATGGTGCATAACTCGGGCTGGGCCACCCTCTAGATGATGGGCTAGTGCGGTTATCTAGTGTTGAGACGTTGAGGGCCTAGGTACGTGCACGCTTCATATGAGGTTGGACGATATAGTGGTGTTTCTCTATATACTGTGGCATGGTGACGCCCCCACCCTACAGTTAGATATCAGAGTTCAGACGTAAAGCCTGCACGGCTACGAGGTTTCCGAGGCGACTCTTCGAGAGTGACGTCCTTTCTATTGGATGTTAAGCCTATAGTTGCCCTTCTATGCGGCAATAGTATGCAACATCTTTATCGCGCGGATTTGTAATGGAGCTCCTTTGGTTCCTCATCGCGCGGCTTAGGTGCCTATCCGCATTATCGTTGGAGGCACTCGCAGTGAGTTCCTCTTCTCTATAGAGGCCGCAGGGTGGATCTTCTCGAAATGGCTTGCCGACCGTTATGGGGCATTAGTGCTCCTTCTATGGGGCTTAGTGCTTTTCTATAGGGCGCGGTATTCTAATCGCCACTAGCATTTATCGAGTTGGGTTAGACGTGGTCAGTCCAGACTCTCTCCGTGAATGTTTGAGAGCGTCACAGTGAGCCAGCAGCTATGGGTGTGCAGTGTGTTGAGCACGTTTAAGTATGGCGGCTATGATTATGACGATCTACCCTGAATGGTGTGAGGCGTTTATAGACCATTGGCAGCCTAGATTTCAGTGGAGTGGAGTCTAGCCGCAGTAGGAGTTATTAGTGACGCTTTTCTCTGATGACCTATGTTAGCCGCATAGTTAAGGATTGCCGACAGTTCGGCAGTTGCAGTAGGTATATATGATTTCCGTAGGCGGTGCAGATTCGTATAGCGCGTTACGTGAGTAGATCTACCTGAAGTGTGGAGATGTAGCCGCAGTAGGGCATAGTGCCGGACGCTAAGGTCGCCGGAGTTGAGGGACGTAGCACTCGTAGATAAATTGTGCTCCTTTCGGTATGGGTTGGCGAGAATCGTAGGTCTGGCCAGCTAAGGATTCTCCCTAGTAGTGGATTGTGGCCTTACGCCGCAGCACCACGACTAGATTTCCTGGAGTTTATAGCGGGGGCATAGTTGCACCACACGGCCTCTGATATGCTAGAGTTCCGCAATGATTGAGGAGCTTCTATACTCTGGAGCAGGTAATGGATTTACTTTGCCCACTAGATTGTGGAGCCGGGTCTTAGTGCGCCGCTCCTATGGGTGCATAAGTTAGTCCGAACGTTCGTAATGCGGGTGTGCCCGCACTAGATATGTGTGTGCAGGGACCAGTCTATGAGCCGCCCGGTAGTTTAGATTATCAGGTGCGCTTGCATCACTCATGGGGAGCTCAGATCAGTGTCGCTCCTTCTCTCGAGTGGTGGAGAGTTTAGCAGCAGTATATGAATTTTGCCTCTCGGTAATAGGGTGACGAACGTTGTAATGAGCCGCACCGTTATAGAGATTGCGCGAGTTCGATAGAGTGACCGCTATGTCTGTACTGCGCGGACAGTCGCAAGTTTCCTGCACCAAGCTCCGTATTGTGGAGCCGCAAACGGTAGAGTAGACTTTTTCCTCCTCGTGAGATTATGGTGGTACTAAGTCGCGGCAGGCTCAATGATCTTCCTCGATCGAGTTGGAGATTAGGTTAAGGTCGGGCCAGTATAGATTCCGAATGGAGACCATTAGACAGATCGCATAGCACATATCCTCGAGATGGGAGTGTTCAGTCAGTGAACTCCACGCGCTCTGAATCGGTCGTATTGAATGCCCACCCTATGGGGCACAGCACCCACCCCTATGGGGCATAGTGCCCTTCTATGGGTATAGTGCCCTTCTATTGGGGTTATAGTGCCCTTCTATGGGGTATAATGCCCAGCCCTATGGGATATAGCATGCCCTTTTCTATTGGGGCTTCTAGTTTAGCCAGCTTACCCTATGGGGGCACAGTACCCCCTATGGGGCACCGCACCCACCCTATGAAGGCACAGCCTGATTTGGATCCCAAACCTATAGAGAAACTGCACGGATCCCAAAAACCTAATAGAGAAACTATGGATTCCCAACACCCTATAGAGGAACTAATGGATCCCCCCCCCCCATGATGGCACTGCTGGGATCCGCAGCCCCCCGCCAGCTGACACGGGGGTCTCCCACCCAGGACCCCCCCCCCCCCCATGTACCTGGTTGGGCACGCTCGCTTCTTGTGGCCTGGGAGCTGCGCTGCTGGGCATGCAAATGGACAATGGGGTCATGGGGGGGGGGCTTTGCCACACACTGTGCACACTCAGTGCACACCTCAGTGCACACACAGTAGGGCCCTTGCACACTAAATGCAACGACAGTGCACAACAGCGCAGCAAAGGGGGCCTTGCAAACCCAATGCACCAAACACAACAGGGGCACATAGTGGGCATTGCACACCCAGTGGCACACACAGCAGGGCCTATGCCACCAATGCACACCCAGTGCACACCCAGATGCCCACACACAGTGCACACCCAGTGCCACACACAAAGCAGGGCATTGCAAACCCATCACAACAGCAGGGGCCTTGCACAAACAGCAGGCGCCTTGCCACACTCAATGCACACACAGCATTGCGCCTTGCACACACAGCATTGCACCTTGCACACACAGCATTGGCCATGTTGCACACCCACTTGTGACACACCTTAGCAGAACATAGGGGCATTGCCACACCAATTTGCACACACGGCAGCCTTGCACACCCAATTGCACACACAGCAGGGGGCCTTGCACCACCCAGATCATTGGAACGCATACTCCACACCCACTGCTGAGCTATTTCATTGCACACCCATGCATCACCCCCACGCCCGATACTTCCGCTCCGCTCTCCGCGTTAGCCATTTCAGTTGCTGAAGTATGCTCACTTATTGTAATGGAAAAAGCAGCCCACCCAGCTGCTCGACTCTGAGTATGATCACTTCGCTCAACAAGTTTGTTGCGAGCTTTTGTTGGAGGGAACTGAGAGGGGAGTTAGCATGCGAGATCAGTCTCTGAAGGGGATGGGCCGCTCACGCACTGGGTGCTATGGGGGGTGCCTCACGCCCCTCACCAGGCATTCATGTGGCCCCCAAAGTCCGCTCCAGGGCCCACACATCCCTCCCCCAGCGCCCACACCCCAGCACGGCTCTCCACCCCACACATCCTCCCCAGCCCCACACATCCCTCCCCCAAGCCCCACACTCACCTCTTCCTCCGCCCCACATCATCCCTTCCCAGGCCGGGCCTACACATCCCTCCCCCAGCCCCACACCGGACCGTTCCCAGCCCACACATCCTTCCTCTCTTCAGATCCCCACACATCCTCCCAGGCCCCACACCCCCCAGCCCCCACACCCCCCCGAGCCGCCACACATTCCCTCCCCCAGCCCCACACCCCCCAGCCCACACATTCATCTCCCGCTACCTCGAACATGTGCCCACACATCCCTCCTTCTCCAGCCCACGACATTCCCTCCCCAGCCCACACATTCAACCTCCCAGCCCCCACCGCCCCTCCAGCCCCCAACAACCATCCCTCCCCCACAGCCCCGGGCCACAACCCCCCCCCAGAAGAAGCACCCAGACCACTGATTTATGGGGGCAGCCAAGCTGATAGCAACTAGACACCAAGCGCTCAGTGGGGAGCTAGACCTCCAAACCCCCCACGTTGTCTGGCCCCAGCCGAGAATAGATTCGGAGATACAACTACAGGCCTACATCCCCACAACCCCGATAAGCTGCGTGCCTTGGTGCCCATTGAGCCCATCACCAGGCTCAGCAGCAGCCCCCTAGCCCCATTTAACCACAGGGAACCCCCAGATCCCTGTCCCCAGCCCCATATCCCTGTCCTTCAGGCCCCGCCGTGCAACATGCATCCTCCATTCTCCAGGCCCACACCACCATTGCCAGCCCAGCCCCAAAGCCGGCCTAAAGTCCCCGGCCCCATTCTTGCCCTCAAGGGACCCATAATTTCCTTGCCTCAGGACCCCATTCCCATTCAGCCACGAGCCTTCATGCAGCCCCAGCCCCCATCTCCAGTCCCAGGGACACCTTTTCCAATAATTCCCTGTTCCCCAGGACCCCATATCCTGTTCCTCAGGGACCCCATATCCCTGTCCCCAGGCCCCATTCTGTTCCTAGGACCCCCATAATATCCCTGTCCCCAGCCCCATTCCTGCCCTTCAGGCCCCCATATCCCTGGTCCCAACCCCCTCCTTCTGTTCCCCAGGACCCCCACCCCATTCCCAGCTCACCCAGTCCCCATTTCCCTATCCTCAGGAAAACCCCATATCACTCCCTTGTTCCCCACCCCCCTCCTTCTCGTTCGTGTGACCAGGGACCCCCCATCCCCATCCTCCAGCTCCACCCCAGGCGGCCCCATTTCCTATCCTTCAGGACCCCCACATCCTCTCCCCTGTCTTCTAACCCCCTCCTCTGTGGCCCAGGACTCCCCCATCCCCATCTCCAGGCCAACACCCCACCATGCAGCCCCTGCCATTCTGTTCCCAAGACCCCATATTTCCCTTGTCCCCTCTGTCCTCTAGGACCCCATATTCCTGTCCTAGGACCCCTATCCTGTATCTCTCTCTTCTTT
>NW_015440074.1:0-7601 GCF_001577835.2 Coturnix japonica | reverse complement strand
TGCCAAATTGGGTGAGAATGGGGCCAAGATTGGGGTGAAAATGGTGTCGAATTGGGGCCATTTGGGGTGAAATGGGCCAGATTTGGGGTGAAATGGGGCCGATTTGGGGCCGATTTGGGGTGAAATGGGCCGAATTGGGCTGAAATGGGCCAAATTGGGCCGATTTGGGGTGAAATGGGGTCGAATTGGGGTGAAATGGGGCCGAATTGGGGCGGAATTGGGCCAATTGGGGTGAAATGGGGCCGAAACGGGGCGAAATGGGCCGATTTGGGCTGATTGGGGCAGAAATGAGGCCGATTGGGGTGAAATTGGGTGAAATGGGGCCGAATTGGGCCAATTTGGGTGAAATGGGGCCAATTGGTGAAATGGGCTGATTGAGGTAAAATGGGGTGAAATGGGGCCAAATTGGGCCAATTTGGGGCCGGAATGAGCCGAATTGGGCGAAATGGGGTGAAATAGACCAAATTGGGTGAAATGGGGCCGAATTGGGGCGAAAGGGTAAATGGGGCCGATTTGGGTGAAATGGGCCGAATTGGGTGAAATGGGGTGAAATAGACCAAATTGGGGTAAAATGGGCCAATTTGGGGTGAAATGGGGTAAAATGGGGCCGATTTGGGGTGAATGGGGGCCGAATTGGGGTGAAATGGGTTAAAATGGGGCCGAATTGGGGCCAAATTGGGTGAAATGGGGCAGATTTGGGCCGATTTGGGGTGAAATGGCCAGATTTGGGTGAATGGGCCGAATTGGGCCGAATTGGGCCGATTTGGGGTGAAATGGGGCCAAATTGGGGCCAATTTGGGGTGAAATGGGCCGTGTGGGCTGATTTGGGGTGAAATGGGGCCGAATTGGGCAAATGGGGCCGATTTGGGGTGAAATGGGGCCGAATTGGGGTGAAATGGGGCCGAATTTGGGTGAAATGGGGCCAATTTGGGGCTGATTTGGGGGTGAAATGGGGCCAATTTGGGGCTCGGTGCCTTAATTGGGGTGGGGGGTTAGCACAAAGGGGGGGGGGGAGCGCGGCCGCAATGGAACAATGTATTGAATTGGGGGGTGGGGGAGAGGGGGGGGGTTCAGCATGACCCCCCCCCCGGTACTTACCAGGATCTCACCCTTATAGAGGGGAAATTAAGGGGGGGGCAAAGAAAGAATGGGGGGGAGCAGGAAGCATGAAAATGGGGGAAAAAAGCAGAAAAACAGCAAAAGAAAAAGTGACATGCGATTAATGATCATCTCACCGCGAGGTTAATGAGTCGTCACAGGGCTGAATAATGAGGGGGGCACAAAGACCCCCACACCCTATGGGGTATAATGCCCACCCTATGGGGCACAGTGCCCACCCTATGGGGTATAATGCCCACCCTATGGGGCACAGTGCCCACCCTATGGGGTATAATGCCCTTCTATGGGGCACAGCACCCAACCTATGGGGTATAATGTCCTTCTATGGGGCATAATGCCCACCCTATGGGGCACAGTGCCCTTCTATGGGGCATAATGCCCACCCTATGGGGTATAATGCCCTTCTATGGGGCACAGTGCCCTTCTATGGGGCATAATGCCCACCCTATGGGGCATAGTGCCCACCCTATGGGGCATAGTGCCCACCCTATGGGGCATAATGCCCACCCTATGGGGCATAGTTCCCACCCTATGGGGCACAGCACCCACTCTATGGGGCTTAATGCCCATCCTATGGGGTATAATGCCCACCCTATGGGGCACAGCACCCACCCTATGGGATATAGTGCCCTTCTATGGGGTACAGTGCCCAACCTATGGGGTATAGTGCCCTTCTATGGGGCATAATGCCCACCCTATGGGGCTTAGTGCCCTTCTATGGGGTATAGTGCCCTTCTATGGGGTATAGTGCTCTTCTATGGGGCATGGTGCCCACCCTATGGGGCACAGTGCCCTTCTATGGGGTATAGTGCCCTTCTATGGGGCATAATGCCCACCCTATGGGATATAGTGCCCTTCTATGGGGCTTAGTGCCCATCCTATGGGGCACAGTGCCCTTCTATGGGGCATAATGCCCACCCTATGGGGCATAGTGCCCTTCTATGGGGCTTAGTGCCTTTCTATGGGGTATAATGCCCACCCTATGGGGCATAGTGCCCACCCTATGGGGCACAGTGCCCACCCTATGGGGCATAGTGCCCTTCTATGGGGCATAATGCCCACCCTATGGAGTATAATGCCCTTCTATGGGGTATAGTGCCCTTCTATGGGGCATAATGCCCACCCTATGGGATATAGTGCCCTTCTATGGGGCTTAGTGCCCACCCTATGGGGCATAGTGCCGACGCTATGGGGTATAATGCCCTTCTATGGGGCATAGTGCCCACCCTATGGGGCACAGCACCCACCCTATGGGGCATAGTGCCCACCCTATGGGGCATAGTGCTCTTCTATGGGGCATAATGCCCACCCTATGGGGCTTAGTGCCCATCCTATGGGGCATAATGCCCACCCTATGGGGCATAGTGCCGACGCTATGGGGTATAGTGCCCACCCTATGGGGTATAATGCCCTTCTATGGGGTATAGTGCCCTTCTATGGGGCATAATGCCCACCCTATGGGGTATAGTGCCCTTCTATGGGGCACAGTGCCCACCCTATGGGGCACAGTGCTCTTCTATGGGGTATAGTGCCCTTCTATGGGGTATAGTGCCCTTCTATGGGGCATAATGCCCACCCTATGGGGCTTAGTACCCACCCTATGGGGTATAATGCCCACCCTATGGGGCACAGCACCCACCCTATGGGGCATAGTGCCCTTCTATGGGGTATAGTGCCCTTCTATGGGGTATAGTGCCCTTCTATGGGGTATAATGCCCACCCTATGGGATATAGTGCCCTTCTATGGGGCTTAGTGCCCATCCTATGGGGCACAGTACCCCCTATGGGGCACAGCACCCACCCTATGAGGCACAGCTGATGGATCCCAAACCCTATAGAGGAACTGACGGATCCCAAACCCTATAGAGGAACTAATGGATCCCAAACCCTATAGAGGAACTAATGGATCCCCCCCCCCCCATGATGGCACTGCTGGATCCCAGCCCCCCCCCAGCTGACACGGGGGTCTCCCAACCCAGGACCCCCCCCCCCCCATGTACCTGGTTGGGCACCGCTCGCTTCTTGTTGGCCTGGGAGCTGCGCTGCTGGGCACTGCAATGGGACAATGGGGTCAGGGGGGGGGGGGGCTTTGCACACACTGTGCACACTCAGTGCACACTCAGTGCACACACAGTAGGGCCTTGCACACTCAATGCACACACAGTGCACACACAGCAGAGCAAAGGGGGCCTTGCAAACCCAATGCACACACAACAGGGCACATAGGGGCATTGCACACCCAGTGCACACACAGCAGGGCCTTGCACACCCAATGCACACACAGAGCACACGCAATGCACACACAGTGCACACGCAGTGCACACACAGCAGGGCATTGCAAACCCATTGCACACACAGCAGGGCCTTGCACAAACAGCAGGGCCTTGCACACTCAATGCACACACAGCAAGGCATTGCACACACAGCAGGGCATTGCACACCCATTGCACACACAGCAGGGCATTGCACACCCATTGCACACACAGCAGAGCACATAGGGGCATTGCACACCCAATGCACACACAGCAAGGCCTTGCACACCCAATGCACACACAGCAGGGCCTTGCACACCCAGCATGGCCTTGCACACCCACTGCACACCCATTGCACACCCATTGCACACCCCCCACCCCCTCCATTGCTGCATGCAGAGCCATAGTGCTGGGTGGGGAGCAGCACCCAGCTGCTGTTAGAGACCCCCAGTGTTGGGTGGGGGGCTGAGGGGGCAGCGAGGGGATGGGGCCAGCACTGGGTGCTATGGGGGGGCTCAGCCCTACAAGCTGCGGCCCCAAAGACCGCCTTTCCAGCCCCACACATCCCTCCCCCAGCCCCACACCCCCCCAGCCCAACATCCCTCCCCCGCCCCACACATCCCTCCCCGCAGCCCCACACATCCCTCCTCTCCAGCCCCACACATCCCTCTCCCAGCCCCACACATCCCTCCCCCAGCCCCACACCACCCCGCCCCACACATCCTCCTCTCCAGCCCCACACATCCCTCCCCCAGCCCCACACCCCCCCAGCCCCACACCCCCCCAGCCCCACAATCCCTCCCCCAGCCCCACCACCCCCCAGCCCACACATCCCTCCCCAGCCCACACATCCCTCCTCTCCAGCCCCACACATCCCTCCCCCAGCCCCACACATTCCCCAGCCCCCACCCCCTCCAGCCCACACATCCTCCCCCAGCCCCACACCCCCCCAGCCCCACACTGCATTGGGGCAGCCAAGCTGAAGCACAGACACCAGCGCTCAGTGGGGAGCAGACCCAAACCCCCCCACGTGTCCTGGCCCCACAGTCCTGCCTACATCCCCACAACCCCATAAGCTGCGTCCTTGTCCCCATGACCCCATCACCAGCTCAGAGCAGCCCCTGCCCATTACCACGGCCCCCAGATCCCTGTCCCCAGCCCCATATCCCTGGTCCTCAGGACCCCATCCCATCTCCAGGCCACACCACCATGCAGCCCCAGCCCCAGCCCTGTCCCCAGCCCCATTCTGCCCTCAGGACCCCCATATTCCTGCCTCAGGACCCCCATCCCCATTCAGGCCACACCATCATGCAGCCCCAGCCCCATTCAGTCCCCAGGACCCCATATCCCTGTCCCACGCCCATATCCCGTCCTCAGGACCCCCATAGTCCCTGTCCCCCAGCCCCATTCTGTCCCTAGGACCCCATATCCCTGTCCCCAGCCCCATTCCTGCCCCAGGACCCCATATCCTGTCCCCAACCCCCTCCTCTGTCCCCAGGACCCCCATCCCCATCTCCAGCTCACCCCAGCCCCATTTCCTATCCTCAGGACCCCCCATTATCCTGGTCCCCAACCCCCTCCTCTTCCCAGGACCCCCATCCCCATCTCCAGCTCACCCAGCCCCATTTCCTATCCTCAGGACCCCCATATCCCTGTCTCTAACCCCCTCCTCTGTGCCCAGGACCCCCATCCCCATCTCCAGGCCACACCACCGCAGCCCCCCCATTCCTGTCCCAGACCCATATCCCTGCTCCTCTTGTCCATCAGGACCCCACTATTCTCTGTCCCTTAGGACCCCATATCCCGTGTCCCTAACCCCATTCCTGCCCCCAGACCCCATATCCTTGTCCCCAGGACCCATACCCTGTCTTCAGCCCATTCCCATTCCGCGCTAGGACCCCCATATTCCTGTCCCCAGGACCCCCATATCCCTGCCCCCTCTTGTCCCCAGACCCCATTCCCATCTCCAGGCCACACCAGCACGCAGCCCCTGCCTCATTCAGTCCCCAAGACCCCGATATCCCTGTCCCCAGCCCCATATCCCTGTCCTCAGGACCCCCATATCCCTGTCCCCCAGCCCCATTCTGTCCCCAGGACCCCCACCCCCATCTCCAGCCACACCCAGCACGCAGCCCCAGCCCTAGTTCCTGTCCTCAGGACCCCCATATCCCTGTCCCCAGGACCCCATATCCCTGTCTCTAACCCCTCCTCTTCCCAGGACCCCATCCCCATCTCCAGGCACACCATCATGCAGCCCATCCCCATTCATCCCCAGGACCCCATATCCCTGTCCCCAGCCCCATATCCCCTGTCCTCAGGACCCCCATATCCCTGCCCCCAGCCCCATTCTGTCCCCAGGACCCCATCCCCATCTCCAGCTCATCCCAGCCCATTCCTGTCCCCAGGACCCCCATATTCCTGTTCTCAACCCCCTCCTCTGTCCCCAGGACCCCCGTCCCCATCTCCAGCTCATCCCAGCCCCATTCCTGCCTCAGACCCCAATCCCTGTCCCCAGGACCCCCATATCCCTGTCTCCAGCCCCATTCCTGCCCTCAGGACCCCCATATCCCTGTCCCCTCTGTCCCCAGGACCCCCATCCCCATCTCAAGGCCACACCAGCATGCAGCCCCAGCCCCATTCCTGCCCTCAGGACCCCCATATCCCTGTCCTCAGGACCCCATCCCCATTCAGGCCACACCATCATGCAGCCCCATCCCCATTCAGTCCCCCATGCTGCAGCATCATGCAGTCTGGCCCTATTCCTCCCCCCAGGACCCCATCCCTCCCCCTGTCCCCAGCCCCCCATCCTGTCCCTGTCCCATGTCACACAGCACACAGTCCTGGCCCTGCCCATACGCACCCAGTGCTCAGGTGGCTGCTCACTGTTACAGCCTTTGGGGGGGAGAGGTGGAGTCCCAGGACAGTGAGGAATAGAAAGAAACAGGAGAGGTTACGGCAGAGGGGGATGAGAGAGAACAGAGAGAAATGGGGGTACAAGAGAATGGGGGGGTCCAAGAAATGGGGGGTCGAGGAAGGGGGGGCGAGAGAATGATGGGGTACAAGAGAATGGGGGGGGTCAAGAACCCGACCAGGGAAATAACAAGACGGAATGAGGGGTCCAAGAGAGTGGGGGGGTCCAAAGGAATGGGGGGGTTCAAGGGGAATGGGGGGGGTCCAAGAGATATGGGGGGGTCCAAGAGAATGGGGGGGGTCCAAGAGATGGGGGGTCCAAGGGAATGGGGGGGGGTCCAAGAAATGGGGGGGTCCAAAGGAATGGGGGGGGTCCAAGGAAGGGGGGGTCCAAGAGAGTGGGGGGGGGTCCAAAGGAATAGGGGTGTCAAAGAGGTGGGGGCAAGAATGGGGGGGTCCAAGGGAATGGGGGGGTCCAAGAGAATGGGGGATCCAAGAGAATGGGGGGGTCAAGGAATGAGGGGGTCCAAAGGAATGGGGGGGAGTCAAGAGAATGGGGGGGGGGCAAGGGAGTGGGGGGGCAAGAGAATGGGGGGGCGTCCAAGAGAATGGGGGGGGGTCCAAGAGAATGGGGGGGGTCCAAGAGAAATGGGGGGGGTCCTGCAGGGCTTCCACTATGGCAATGAGAGCCTGTGTTACCTTATAGAACCAACCCAGAGACCTCCATAATGATCTCAAGGGGGGGTTATGGTGAATGAGGGGGGTGTCATGGTGAAGGGGGGGTGTAACACTGGTATTGTGTTATTTGGCTGTGGGACCCCACCCACAAAACCCCCCCAGCCCTGAAAACACTCACTTGGCGAAGCCAATGAAGTCTTCATGGTTGGTGTTGATGTAAGAAACCTGGATATCAATCAGCAGCAGGATCTGGGGGGGGGGAGGGGCAGAGGCTGGGGGGGCTGAGGGTGGGAGATGGGGGATGTGGTGCGGGGTCTAGGGGGGATGTGAGTGGGGGGCTGGGGCCATGGGTCTATGGGAAGCTGTATGGGGGTCTGGGGGGCTGTGGGTATGGGATATAGGGGGGCTGTGGGATCTGGGGGCTGAGGGGCTGTGAGTGGGGCCTGGGGGTCATGGGGCTGTGGGAGGGGATATAGGGGGCTATGGGAGCTGGTGGGTGGGTCTAAGGGGTCATGGGTTATGGGAGCTGTGGGGGGGTCTGGGGGGGCTGTGGGTATGGGATAAAGGGGGCTGTGGGTTGGAGATATAGGGGCTGTGGGTGTGGGATATGGTGGGGGGCTGTGGTGGGGGTCTGGGGGCGGG
>NW_015440073.1:29678-30022 GCF_001577835.2 Coturnix japonica | reverse complement strand
ATACTGGTCCATACTGGGACTCCCAGTCCCTATAGGGATGCCATGCTCTATACTGGGCTATACTGGTCCATACTGGGACTCCCAGTCCCTATAGGGATGCCCTGCTCTATACTGGGATATACTGGTCCATACTGGTCTATACTGGTCCATACTGGGATTCCCAGTCCCTATAGGGATGCCCTGCTCCATACTGGGTTATACTGGTCCATACTGGGAGTCCCAGTCCCTATAGGGATGCCATGCTCTATACTGGTCTATACTGGGACTCCCAGTATAGGGATGCCATGCTCTATACTGGGCTATACTGGTCCATACTGGGATTCCCAGTCCCTATAGGGATGCCC
>NW_015440073.1:20421-24843 GCF_001577835.2 Coturnix japonica | reverse complement strand
ATACTGGGATATACTGGTCCATACTGGTCTATACTGGGATTCCCAGTCCCTATAGGGATGCCATGCTCTATACTGGTCTATACTGGTCCATACTGGGATGTACTGGTCCATACTGGGGGGACCGGTCCCGGTCCATACTGGCCTTACTGGTCCATACTGGTTCCCCCCCCCCCCCCCATTCACTCACCGGGCCGGGCCGCAGCATCGCGTTCCGGTTCCGATCCGCTCCGATTCGGTTCCGAATCCCTTCGGGTCCGTTCGGATCCGTTCGGGTTCGGTTCGGGTTCGGTTCGGGTCCGTTCGGGTTCGGTTCGGATCCGTTCGGCTCCGTTCGGCTCCGGATCCGTTCGGGTTCGGTTCGGGTCCGTTCGGGTCCGTTCGGGTTCGGTTCGGGTCCGTTCGGGTCCGTTCGGTTTCGGTTCGGATCCTTTCGGGTCCGTTCCGGTTCGGGTCCGTTCGGGTTCGGCTCTATTCGGGTTCGGGCCCTTTCGGTTCCGCCCTGGGTTCGATTCGGCTCCGTTCGGTTCCGTTCGGTTCCGTTCGGTTCCGTTATCGGCGCCGTTCGGTTCCGTTCGGTTCCGTCCCCGTTTGTCCCCGTTCGGTTCCGTTCGGTCCCGTTCTCGGCTCCGTTCGGTTCCGTTCGGTTCCGTTATCGGCGCCGTTCGGGTCCGTTCGGTTCCATTCGGCAGCGTTCGGGTCCGTTCGGTTCTATTCGGGTCCGTTCGGTTCTATTCGGGTCCGTTCGGTTCCGTTCGGTTCCGTTATCGGCGCCGTTCGGGTCCGTTCGGTTCTATTCGGCCGCGTTCGGCTCCGTTCGGTTCTATTCGGGTCCGTTCGGTTCTATTCGGGTCCGTTCGGTTCTATTCGGGTCCGATCGTGTCCATTCGGTTCTATTCGGCCCCGTTCGGTTCTATTCGGCCCCGCTCGGTTCTATTCGGTCCCGTTCGGTTCTATTCGGCCCCGCTCGGTTCCGTTCGGCTCCGCTCGGTTCTATTCGGCCCCGTTCGGATCCGTTCGGTTCCATTCGGCCCCGTTCGGTTCCATTCGGCCCCGTTCGGTTCTATTCGGACTCCTTCGGGTCCGTTCGGGTCCATTCAGGTCTATTCGGGTCTGTTCGGTTCTATTCGGGTTCGTTCGATTCTATTCGGGTCCGATCGGGTCCGTTCGGCTCCATTCGGCAGCGTTCGGATACGTTCGGTTCCATTCGGAAGCGTTCGGGTCCGTTCGGTTCTATTCGGGTCCGTTCGGTTCTATTCGGCTCCGTTCGGGTCCGTTCGGTTCTATTCGGCCCCTCTCGGTTCTATTCAGGTCCGTTCGGTTCTATTCGGGTCCGTTCGGAACCGTTCGGTTCTATTCGGCTCCGTTCGGAACCGTTCGGTTCTATTCGGCCCCGCTCGGTTCCATTCGGACGCCTTCGGGTCCGTTCGGTTCTATTCGGGTCCGATCGGGTCCGTTCGGCCTCCGAGCGTATGGGGGCGTGGCCTGAAGCGGAGGGGGGCGTGGCCTGGAGCTGTGGTTCGCTTATGGGGCAGCTGTGGGGCTGGAGGGTTGACTTATGGGTCCCGAGGTTCACTTATGGGTCCCGAGGTTCACTTATGGGTCCAGAGGTTCACTTATGGGTCCCGAGGTTCACTTATGGGTCCAAAGGTTCACTTATGGGTCCCGAGGTTCACTTATGGGTCCAAAGGTTCACTTATGGGTCCAGAGGTTCACTTATGGGGCGGCTGTGGGGCTGGAGGGTTCACTTATGGGTCCAGAGCTTCACTTATGAGTCCAGAGGTTCACTTACGGGTCTGAATGATCACTTATGGGGCAGATATGGGGCTGGGGGGTTCACTTATGGGTCCAGAGGTTTACTTATGGGGCAGATATGGGGCTGAATGTCCACTTATGGGGCAGCTGTGGGGCTGGGGGCTCTCTTATGGGTCCAAAGGGCCACATATGGGGCAGCTGTGGGGCTGGAGGGTTCACTTATGGGTCCAGAGGTTCACTTATGGGTCCAGAGGTTCACTTATGGGGCAGATATGGGGCTGAATGTTCACTTATGGGGCAGCTGTGGGGCTGGAGGGTTCACTTATGGATCTGAATGATCACTTATGGGGCAGCTGTGGGGCTGGAGGGTTCACTTATGGGTCTGAATGATCAATTATGGGGCAGATATGGGGCTGGAAGGTTCACTTATGGGTCTGAATGATCACTTATGGGGCAGCTGTGGGGCTGGGGGGTTAACTTATGGGTCTGAATGATCACTTATGGGGCAGATATGGGGCTGGAGGGTTCACTTATGGATCTGAATGATCACTTATGGGGCAGCTGTGGGGCTGGAGGGTTCACTTATGGGTCCAGAGGTTCACTTATGGGGCAGCTGTGGGGCTGGAGGGAAGAGTTATGGGTCCAAAGGTTCACTTATGGGGCAGCTGTGGGGCTGGGAGTTCACTTATGGGTCCAGAGGTTCACTTATGGGTCCCAAGATTCACTTATGGGTCCCGAGCTTCACTTATGGGGCAGCCCCACTCCCCCCCCATCCCACCCCATAAGTGCACGGCAGCCATTGGATTCAATGGGTTTTTATTGGGGGGCTTTTATGGCTTTTTTGGGGTCCCCCCCCCCCGACCCCAAACAGCGACACCAACATGGGGGGACTTGGGGGGCAGCCCCATAAGTGCTATGGGGTCAATGGGGGGTTATGGGGTCCCCATAGACACACAATGGGGTTTATAGGGTTTATGGGGTCCCCATATACAGACAATGGGGTTTATGGGGTCACATTCAGATATGAGGTCTTATGGGGTCCCCATAGACACACAATGAGGTTTATAGGGTCACAGTCACTTATGGGGTTTCTGGGGTCCCCAATACCCACAATGGGGGTTTATGGGGTCACAGTCACTTATGGGGTTTTATGGGGTCCCCATATACAAACAATGGGGTTTATGGGGTCACAGTCACTTATGGGGTTTATGGGGTCCCCTATACCCACAATGGGGTTTTATGGGGTCCCCATAGACAATCAATGGGGTTTATGGGGTTTTATGGGGTCCCCATATACACACAATGGGGTTTATGGGGTCACAGTCACTTATGGGGTTTCTGGGGTCCCCTATTACCCACAATGGGGTTTTATGGGTCTCCCCATAGACACACAATGGGGTTTATGGGGTCTTATGGGGTCCCCATAGACACACAATGGGGTTTATGGGGTCACAGTCACTTATGGGGTTTTATGGGGTCCCCATATACATACAATGGGGTTATGGGGTTTTATAAGGACCCCATAGACACACAATGGGAGTTTATGGGGTCACAGTCACTTATGGGGTTTTATAGGGTCTCCATATAAACCCAATGGGGTTTATGAGGTTTTATGGGGTCCCCATAGACACACAATGGGGTTTTATGGGGTCCCCATAGACACACAATAGGGTTTATGGGGTTTCATGGGGTCCCCATAGACACACAATGGGGTTTATAGGGTTTATGGGGTCCCCATAGACACACAATGGGGTTTATAGGGTTTATGGGGTCCCCATAGACAGACAATGGGGTTTATGGGGTCACAGTCACTTATGGGGTTTCTGGGGTCCCCTATACCCACAATGGGGTTTTATGGGGTCCCCATAGACACACAATAGGGTTAATGGGGTTTTATAGGGTCCCCATAGACACACAATGGGGTTTATGGGGTCACAGTCACTTATGGGGTTTTGTGGGGTCCCCCATATACACCCAATGGGGTTTATGGGGTCCCCATAGACACACAAGGGGGTTTATAGGGTCACATTCACATATGGGGTTTTATAGGGTCTCCATATAAACCCAATGGGGTTTATGGGGTCCCATATACACACAATGGGGGTTTATAGGGTCACAGTCACTTATGGGGTTTATGGGGTCCCCCATTCACACAATGGCGTTTTATGGGGTTTATATGGTCCCCATATACTCTCAATGGGATTAATGGGGTTTTATGGGGTCCCCATATACTCTCAATGGGATTAATTGGGTTTTATGGGGTCCCCATATTCACCCAATGGGGTTAATGGGGTTAATGGGGTTTTATGGGGTCCCCATATAAACCCAGTGGGGTTCATGGTGTTTATGGGGTTTTATGGGGTCCCCCATACTCTCTATGGGATTAATGGGGTTTTATGGGGTCCCCATATCCACCCAATGGAGTTAATGGGGTTTTATGGGGTCCCCTATACCCACTATGGGGCTTTATGGGGTCACAAACACTTATGGGGTTTTATGGGGTCCCCATAGACACACAATGGGGGTTTATAAGGTCACAAACACTTATGGGGATTATAGGATCCCCATATAATCCCAATGGGGTTTATGGGGTCACAGTCACTTATGGGGTTTCTGGGTTCCCCTATACCCACAATGGGGTTTTATGGGGTCCCCATAGACATACAATGG
>NW_015440073.1:15209-15916 GCF_001577835.2 Coturnix japonica | reverse complement strand
CAATGGGGTTTATGGGGTCACAGTCACTTATGGGGTTTCTGGGTTCCCCTATACCCACAATGGGGTTTTATGGGGTCCCCATAGACATACAATGGGGTTTTATGGGCTCACAAACTCTTATGGGGTTTTATGGGGTCCCCATATAAACCCAATGGGGTTTATGGTGTTTATGGGGTTTTATGGGGTCCCCCATACCCTCAATGGGGTTAATGGGGTTTTATGGGGTCCCCATATCCACCCAATGGGGTTAATGGGGTTTTATGGGGTCCCCCATACCCTCTATGGGTTTAATGGGGTTTTATGGGGTCCCCATATCCACCCAATGGGGTTAATGGGGTTTTATAGGGTCCCACCCCATTCCCCCCCTTTTGGGGTCGCCCCCCCCCCATATTGGGGTCTCTTATGGGGTTCACAGTTGGGGGGGGGGAGGCCGCCCCTATGGCTTCGCTGTGGGGTCTCTGCGCCTGTGGGGAGACAATGGACCAGTATCAACGACCCCATTACCCCATAGATCCCATTACCCCCATAGATCCCATAGGATCCCATTACCCCCATAGGATCCCATTACCCCCATAGGATCCCATTACCCCCATAGATCCCATTAACCCCCATTGGATCCCATTGGATCCCATTGCCCCCATAGATCCCATTACCCCCATTGGATCCCATTACCCCCATAGGATCCCATTACCCCCATTACCCCCATA
>NW_015440073.1:9534-10882 GCF_001577835.2 Coturnix japonica | reverse complement strand
TGGGTCTCTATGGGTCCCTATGGGTCTCTATGGGTCCCTATGGGTCTCTATGGGTCCCTATGGGTCCCTATGGGTCCCTATGGGTCTCTATGGGTCCCTATGGGTCTCTATGTGTCTCTATGGGTCCCTATGGGTCCCTATGGATCTCTATGGGTCTCTATGGGTCTCTATGAGTCTCTATGGGTCTCTATGGGTCCCTATGGGTCCCTATGGGTCCCTATGGGTCTCTATGAGTCTCTATGGGTCCCTATGTGTCTCTATGGGTCTCTATGTGTCTCTATGGGTCTCTATGGGTCCCTATGGGTCCCTATGTGTCTCTATGGCTCCCTATGGGACTCTATGGGTCTCTATGAGTCCCTATGGGTCTCTATGGGTCTCTATGGGTCCCTATGGGTCTCTATGTGTCTCTATGGCTCCCTATGGGACTCTATGGGTCTCTATGAGTCCCTGTGGGTCTCTATGGGTCTCTATGGGTCCCTATGGGTCCCTATGGGTCTCTATGGGTCTCTATGGGTCCCTATGGGTCCCTATGGGGTTTCTATGGGTCGCTATGGGTCTGACCTCGACCAGCGCGTGCCATTGCTCGATGGGTGTCCGTGGGTTGGCCAACATCTATGGGGTCTCTATGGGTCCCTATGTGTCTCTATGGATCTCTATGGGTCCCTATGGGGTTTCTATGGGTCCCTATGTGTCTCTATGGGTCCCTATGGGTCTCTATGGGGTTTCTATGGGTCGCTATGGGTCTGACCTCGACCAGCGCGTGCCATTGCTCGATGGGTGTCCGTGGGTTGGCCAACATCTCGGCCCAATGGTCCCGTCCTGGTCCATCAGCGTCGCTCCCGACCCGGCACAGCCCGATCACCTCATTGTGCCCTATACTGAGAGCACCCCATAGCGCCCCATAGCGCCCCATAGACCATACACAGCCCATACACAGCCCCATAGACCATACACAGCCATATATCCCATATACAGCCCCATATCCCATAGACAGCCCCATATCCCATAGACAGCCCCATCACCTCATTGTGCCCTATACTGAGAGCACCCCATAGCGCCCCATAGCGCCCCATAGCGCCCCATAGACCATACACAGCCATATATCCCATATACAGCCCTATATCCCATATACAGCCCCATATCCCATATACAGCCCCATCACCTCATTGTGCCCTATACGGAGAGCACCCCATAGCGCCCCATAGCGCCCCATAGTGCCCCATAGACCATACACAGCCATATATCCCATATACAGCCCCATATCCCATATACAGCCCCATCACCTCATTGTGCCCTATACTGAGAGCACCCCATAGCGCCCCATAGCACCTCATATCCACCCCATACC
>NW_015440073.1:0-1467 GCF_001577835.2 Coturnix japonica | reverse complement strand
CCCCATATCCCCCCCTATCCCCCCCTACCAGTCATAGTCCATGACGGCGATGGTGATGCTGACGTGGTTGACGCTCTCGTGGGGCACGTCGAACACCAGGGCCTCGTTGTAGCTGGGGTTCAACGTGTTCTTCTTGATCGACGTCTTCCTCTTCTTCAAGCGACGGCCCTCAGCCATCAGAGACGCCTTCACGTATGGGTCTGGGACCCATAGGGACACATAGGGGTCAGTGGAACCCATAGGGAGCCATTGGAACCCATAGAGACACATAGGGGGTCAATGGAACCCCATAGGGAGCCATTGGAACCCATAGGGTGTCATTGGAACCCATAGAGTGTCGTTGGACCCCATAGAGTGCCATTGGACCCCATAGAGCCCCATAGAGAGCCATTGACCCCATAGAGCCCCATAGAGAGCCATTGGAACCCACAGGGAGCCATTGGAACCCATAGGGACACCTTGACCCCATAGGGAGCCATTGGACCCCATAGAGCCCCATAGAGTGCCATTGGACCCCATAGAGTGCCACTGACCCCATAGAGCCCCATAGAGAGCCATTGGACCCCATAGAGCCCCATAGAGTGCCACTGACCCCATAGAGCCCCATAGAAAGCCATTGGACCCCATAGGGTGCCACCAATCCCTTAGAACCCCATAGAGAGCCATTGGAACCCATAGAGCCCCATAGAGTGCCATTGACCCCATAGAGCCCCATAGAGAGCCATTGACCCCATAGAGTGCCATAAGAGACGCCTTCACGTATGGGTCTGGGACCCATAGGGACACATAGGGGTCAGTGGAACCCCATAGGGAGCCATTGGAACCCATAGGGTGTCATTGGAACCCATAGAGTGCCATTGACCCCATAGAGCCCCATAGAGAGCCACTGGACCCCATAGAGTACCATTGACCCCATAGAGTGCCATCAGAGACACCTTCATGTATGGGTCTGGGACCCATAGGGACACATAGGGGGTCAATGGAACCCATAGGGAGCCATTGGAACCCATAGGGACACGCTGACCCCATAGAGTGCCATTGACCCCATAGAGTGCCATCAGAGACGCCTTCACGTATGGGTCTGGGACCCATAGAGACACACAGGGGGTCAGTGGAACCCCATAGGGAGCCATTGGAACCCATAGGGTGTCATTGGAACCCATAGAGTGCCATTGACCCCATAGAGCCCCATAGAGTGCCATTGGACCCCATAGAGTGCCACTGACCCCATAGAGCCCCATAGAGAGCCATTGGAACCCATAGAGTGCCATTGAGCCCATAGAGCCCCATAGAGAGCCACTGGAACCCATAGAGTGCCATTGGACCCCATAGAGCCCCATAGAGTGCCATTGGACCCCATAGAGTGCCATTGACCCCATAGAGCCCCATAGAGAGCTACTGGAACCCATAGAGCCCCATAGAGAGCCATTGGACCCCATAGAGCCCCATAGAGAGCCATTGACCCCA
>NW_015440072.1:28364-30081 GCF_001577835.2 Coturnix japonica | reverse complement strand
CTATGGGCCTGAGATATGGGGTCATACGGGCATAAATGGAGATATGGGGCTGGGATGGGAGTATGGGCAAGGAGATGAATGGGCCCTATGGGACTGAGGATATGGTCAGATGGGCCATAAATGGAATATGGATATGGGGATGATGGATCCCTATAGGACCTGAGATATTGGGGTCAGATGGGCCTAATGGAGATATGGGCCAGGATGGCGACTTATTAGGATATAGGGAGAATGGTCTAGGGAGCGATTCGGGGGCCGTTCGGTCTGTGATTCCTCCCCTTTTTGCTGGGTAATTTCCCGCAGTTTAAGAGCATCAACAAGGGCCGTAAGACCGAACATCAATCGACTCGATGCTCGGAGCTGGAGCAAATTCCTCCAACCTGGAGGACCTGATCGCGAGCGCACCGAGGAGCTGGAGATCGAGAAGCAGAAGACGGACAACTGCTCACACAGATTGCTTGCCCCCGTCAGTCCATGTGGGGCTGAGTGGGCGGATATGGGGCTGGGAATGGGTGGGTTTGGGGCGGGATATGGGGCTGCGGCGGGGTGGAGCCTATATGGGGGTCTTACAGGGAGATGGAAGATCAAGTGGCATTCAGGGGAGGTGCTGAAGACCATTTTAAGGAGCCATTCAGGATCTATGGGGCAGGAGGTGATGAAGGAGCCTTTAGGATCTATGGGGCTGGGGTGGGGTTGGGGTGCCGTAGTATGGCTAAGGGGAGACTGGGGACCCATTATAAGGATCGATGGGGGCTGGAGATTCGAGAAGCAGAAGACGGACAAAAACTGCTCACACAGATGCTGCCCCCGTCGTCCATGTGGGGCTGGGGTGGCGGGATATGGGGCTGGGAATGGGGTGGGTTATGGGGCTGGGGCGGGATATGGGGCTGGAGCCTATGTGGGGTCTATGGGGGGATGGAGGTCAATGGGATTCAGGTGGAGGTGCTGAAGGACTCATTTAGGATCTATGGGGCTGGGAATGGGGCGGGCTATGGGGCTGGCTATGGGGCTGTGAGTGGACGCTATATGGGGTCTACAAGGGGATGGAGATCAATGGGATTAAGGTGGAGGTGCTGAAGGACCATTTTAAGGACCCATTTAGGATCTATGGGGCTGGGAGTGGGGCGGGCTATGGGGCTCGGGGGGGGGTTGGAGCCCATATGGGGTTGGGTTGGGATTGGAGTCTATATGGGGTCTACAAGGGGATGAAGATCAATGGGATTCAGGTGGAGGTGTTGAAGGACCCATTTAGGATCTATGGGGCTGGGAATGGGGCGGGCTATGGGGCTGGGAATGGGGCGGGCTATGGGGCTGGGCTGGGGTTGGAGCCTATATGGGGTTGGTTTGGGATTGAACCCTATTTGGGGACTATGGGGGGATGGAGGTCAATGGGATTCAGGTGGAGGTGCTGAAGGACCCATTTAGGATCTATGGGGCTGGGAATGGGGCGGGATATGGGGTGGGTTATGGGGCTGGAGCCTATATGGGGTTGGGTTGGGATTGGAGCCTATATGGGGTCTACAAGGGGATGGAGATCAATGGGATTAAGCTGGAGGTGCTGAAGGACTCATTTAGGATCTATGGGGCAGGGACCCATTTAGGATCTATGGGGCTGGGAATGGGGCTGGAGCCTATATGGGGTCTATGGGGGGATGGAGATAAGGTGGGAATGGTTGGCATCCATTAGGTTTGGGTAACATAAGCCCCCATAACCCCC
>NW_015440072.1:22003-23420 GCF_001577835.2 Coturnix japonica | reverse complement strand
CACCTATAACCCCCCCTATCTCCCCCATTAACCCCCTATAACCCCCCTATCCTCCCCATTAACCCCCTATAACCCCCCCTTATCTCCCCTCCATAAACCCCATGGATCCCCCCATAGACCCCCCATAACCCCCCATAACTCCCCTATACCCCCCCATAACCCCCCATCATCCCCCATAACCCCCCATATCTCCCCATAACCCCCCATATCCACATAACCCCTATCTATCCGCCACTTTCCAGCTTTCAGTGGCGGCGGACAAATGAAGGACCCACATTTAGGGATCTGCTGGGGCAGCAGAATGGGTCGAGGGCGTCCCCATAACCCCCATGTATCCCACTTAAATATAACCCTAATAATACCCTATATCCCCTTAATAGGTTCGTAGCTGAGGTAGCAATGGGATGGCGGCCATCTTGGGTTCATCCATTATAGCAATGGGATGGCGGCCATCTTGGGTTCCATTGTAGCAATGGGATGGCGGCCATCTTGGGTTCATCCATTGTAGCAATGGGATGGCGGCCATCTTGGATTCATCCATTATAGCAATGGGATGGCGGCCATCTTGGGTTCATCCATTGTAGCAATGGGATGGCGGCCATCTTGGATCCATCCATTATAGTAATGGGATGGCGGCCATCTTGGGTTCCTCCATTATAGGAATGGGATGGCGGCCATCTTGGATTCAGTATAATAACCCATAGACAGCAATGGGATGGCGGCCATCTTGGATTCCTCCATAGCAATAAATGGGACAGCCGCCATCTTGGGTTCCATTATAGCAATGGAATGGCGGCCATCTTGAGTTCATCCATTATAGCAATGGGATGGCGGCCATCTTGGGTACATCCATTATAGCAATGAGATGGCGGCCATCTTGGGTTCATCCATAGCAATGAATGGGATGGCGGCCATCTTGGGTTCCTCCATTATAGCAATGGGATGGCGGCCATCTTGGATTAATCCATTATAGCAATGGGATGGCGGCCATCTTGGGTTCCATTATAGCAATGGGATGGCGGCCATCTTGGGTTCCATTATAGTAATGGGATGGCGGCCATCTTATGTTCCATTATAGCAATGGGATGGCGGCCATCTTGGATTCATCCATTATAGCAATGGGATGACGGCCATCTTGGGTTCCATTGTAGCAATGGGATGGTGGCCATCTTGGGTTCATCCATTATAGCAATGGGATGGCGGCCATCTTGGATTCATCCATTATAGTAATGGGATGGTGGCCATCTTGGGTTCCTCCATAGGAATGAATGGGATGGCCGCCATCTTGGGTTCCTCCATAGGAATGAATGGGACAGCCGCCATCTTGGGTTCCATTATAGCAGTGGGATGGTGGCCATCTTGGGTTCCATTGTAGGAATGAATGGGATGGCGGCCATCTTGGGTTCATCCATTATAG
>NW_015440072.1:13941-21935 GCF_001577835.2 Coturnix japonica | reverse complement strand
TTATAGCAATGGGATGGCGGCCATCTTGGGTTCATCCATAGCAATAGATGGGATGGCAGCCATCTTGGGTTCCTCCATTATAGCAATGGGATGGCGGCCATCTTGGGTTCTTCCATAGCAACTAATGGGATGGCCGCTATCTTGGATTCCATTATAGTAATGTGATGGCGGCCATCTTGTGTCTCTTTAGAGCCATATTAAGGGGATGGCTGCCATCTTGGTGTCATTTATAGACCCTGCAATAGGATGGTGGCCATGTTGGGTTCTTTTATAGCCTTATTAATGGGATTTCGACCATCTTGGGTTCCTTTATTGCCAAATTAATGAGATGTTAGCCATCTTGGGGTCCTTTATAGCCATATTTATGAGATGGCGGCCATCTTGTGTTCCTTTATAGCCTTATTAATGGGATGGCAGCCATCTTGGGGTCCTTTATTGCCAAATTAATGAGATGTTAGCCATCTTGTGTTCCTTTATTGCCATATTAATGGGATGGAGGCCATCTTGGGTTACTTTATTGCCAAATTAATGATATGTTAGCCATCTTGTGGTCCTTTATAGCCATATTAATGTGATGGCGGCCATCTTGGGGTCATTTATATACCCTGCAATGGGATGGTGGCCATATTGGGTTCCTTTATAGCAGTGGGATGGTGGCCATCTTGGGGTCCTTTATAGCCTTATTAATGGGATTTCGACCATCTTGGGTTCCTTTATTGCCAAATTAATGAGATGTTAGCCATCTTGGGGTCCTTCATCGCCATATTTATGAGATGGTGGCCATCTTGTGTCCCTTTATAGCCAAATTAATGAGATGTTAGCCATCTTGTGTTCCTTTATAGCCATATTAATGGGATTTCGACCATCTTGGGGTCCTTTATAGCCATATTAATAAGATGGTGGCCATCTTGTGTTCCTTTGTAGCCATATTAATGGGATGGAGGCCATCTTGGGGTCCTTTATAGCCATATTAATGAGATGTTAGCCATCTTGGGGTCCTTTATAGCCATATTAATGGGATGTTAGCCATCTTGGGGTTCTTTATAGCCATATTAATGTGATGGCGGCCATCTTGGGGTCATTCATATACCCTGCAATGGGATGGCGGCCATATTGGGTTCCTTTATAGCAGTGGGATGGTGGCCAACTTGGGTTCCTTTATAGCCTTATTAATGGGATTTCGACCATCTTGGGTTCCTTTATTGACAAATTAATGAGATGTTAACCATCTTGGGGTCCTTTATAGCCATATTAATGACATGGCGGCCATCTTGGGGTCCTTTATAGCCATATTAATGGGATTTCGACCATCTTGGGTTCCTTTATTGCCAAATTATTGAGATGTTAGCCATCTTGGGTTCCTTTATAGCCCCATTAATGAGATGTCACCCATCTTGGGATCCTTTATAGCTCCATTAATGGGATGGCGGCCATCTTGGGATCCTTTATATCCCCATTAACATGATGTAGCCCCCACCTCGGGCCATTCCCCCACCCCATACCCACACTGTACCTTTCCCCCCCACACACCCCATAGGTTGAGACCATAGGGGACGCCTACATGGTGGCGTCGGGGCTCCCGAAACGCAACGGGAACCGTCACGCCGGGGAGATCGCCAACATGTCGCTGGACATCCTCAGCTCCGTCGGCACCTTCAAGATGAGACACATGCCCGAGGTGCCCGTCCGCATCCGCATCGGCCTGCACTCGGGTAAGGACACGACCCATAGGACACCATAACATTGGTCAACCCCTATATGGCCTCAATCCAATGACCACACCCACTCGTGACCACACCCACTCGTGACCACGACCCCTCCATCTTCACCAAGCCCAAGTAGGTCCTGCCCACCCCACCCTACAAGCCACCCTGCCATTGGTCAACCCCAATATGGCCTCATCCTAATGGCCAACCCACTCGTGACCACACCCACTCGTGACCACGCCCCTTCCATCTTGACTAAGCCCACTTAGGTCCTGCCCACCCCACCCTACAAGCCACCACGCCATTAACCAACCCCAATATGGCCTCAACCCAATGGCCACACCCACTCGTGACCACACCCACTCGTGACCACACCCACTCGTGACCACACCCACTCGTGACCACGCCCCCTCCATCTTGACCATGCCCACTTAGACTCCTCTCACCCCACCCTACAAGCCACCATCCCATTGGATAACCACAATATGGTCTCAACCCAATGGCCACACCCACTCGTGACCACACCCACTAGTGACCACGCCCCCTCAATCTTGACCACGCCCACTTAGGCCCCTCCCACCCCACCCTACAAGCCACCATGCCATTAACCAACCCCAATATGGCCTCAATCCATTGGCCACACTCACTCATCCTTGACCACACCCACTCGTGACCACACCCACTCGTGACCACACCCACTCGTGACCACGCCCCCTCCACGTTGACCACACCCACTTCCGGCCATGGCTGGACCCTATATGGGGTCTACAAGGGGATGGAGATCAATGGGATTCAGGTGGAGGCGCTGAAGGACCATTTTAAGGACCCATTGAGGATCTATGGGGCTGGGAATGGGGTGGGCTATGGGGCTGGGAATGGGGCTGGGAATGGACCCTATATGGGGTCTATGGGGGGATGGAGATCAATGGGATTAAGGTGAAGGTGCTGAAGGACCATTTTAAGGACCCATGTAGGATCTATGGGGCTGGGAATGGGGCAGGCTGTGGGGCTGGGTTGGGATTGGAGCCTATATGGGGTTGGGTTCGGATTGAACCCTATTTGGGGTCTATGGGGGGTGGAGGTCAATGGGGTTAAGGTGGGAATGGTTGGCATCCATTGGGGTTGTATAGCATCAACATGGAGGTGCTGAAGGACCCATTTAGGATCTATGGGGCTGGGAATGGGGCTGGCTATGGGGCTGGGAATGGGGTGGACTATGGGGCTGGCTATGGGGCTGGGAATGGACCCTATATGGGGTCTACAAAGGGATGGAGATCAATGGGATTAACATGCAGGTGCTGAAGGACACATTTAGGATCTATGGGGCTGGGATTGGGGCGGGATATGGAGCTGGACCTTATATGGGGTCTATGGGGGGATGAAGATCAATGGGATTAAGGTAGGAATGGTTGGCATCCATTGGGGTTGGGGAGCGTCAAAATGGAGGTGCTGAAGGACCCATTTAGGACCTATGGGGCTGGGAATGGGGCGGGCTATGGGGCTGGCTATGGGGCTGGGAATGGACCCTATATGGGGTCTACAAAGGGATGGAGATCAATGGGATTAAGGTGGAGGTGCTGAAGGACATATTTAGGATCTATGGGGCTGGGGTTGGACCCTATATGGGGTTGGGTTGGGATTGGAGCCTATATGGGGTCTATGGGGGGATGGAGGTCAATGGGATTAAGGTGGAGGTGCTGAAGGACCCATGTAGGATCTATGGGGCAGGGACCCATTTAGGATCTATGGGGCAGGAGAAAGGGGTGGCTATGGGGCTGGGCTGGGGTTGGACCCTATATGGGGTTGGGTTGGGATTGAACCCTATATGTGGTCTATGGGGCGTGGATGTCAATGGGATGTTGCCCCATAGGTCCGTGTGTTGCGGGCGTTGTGGGGCTGACGATGCCGCGTTACTGCCTCTTTGGGGACACCGTCAACACCGCGTCCAGGATGGAGTCCACCGGCCTGCGTGAGTCGTCACGTGATCACACGTGTCTGTCATGTGACCACACGTGTCTGTCATGTGTCCACACGTGTGTGTCATGTGTGTCATGTGACCCCGTCTCTGTGTCATGTGTCCACACGTGTCTATCATGTGACCACACGTGTGTGTCATGTGTCCACACGTGTGTGTCATGTGTGTCATGTGACCCCGTCTCTGTGTCATGTGTCCACATGTGTCTGTCATGTGACCCCGTGTGTCATGTGATCACATGTGTCTGTCATGTGACCACACATGTGTGTCATGTGAGCCCGTGTGTGTGTCATGTCACCACACGTGTCTATCATGTGACCACACGTGTGTGTCATGTGTGTCATGTGACCCTGTCTGTGTGTCATGTGACCACACGTGCGTGTCATGTGTGTCACGTGACCCCGTCTGTGTGTCATGTGACCACACGTGTGTGTCATGTGACTCCGTCTGTGTGTCATGTGACCACATGTGTCTGTCATGTGACCACACGTGTGCGCACGTGTGTGTCATGTGACCCCATCTGTGCGTCATGTGATCGCTCGTGTCTGTCATGTGTCCACACGTGTGTCATGTGACCCCGTGTGTCATGTGATCACACGTGTCTGTCATGTGACCACACGTGTGTGCCTGTCATGTGACCCCGTCTGGGTGTCATGTGACCACACATGTGTCATGTGTCATGTGAGCCAGTCTGTCATGTGACCACACGTGTCTGTCATGTGTCCACACGTGTGTGTGTCATGTGTCATGTGACCCCGTCTGTGTGTCATGTGACCACACGTGTCATGTTACCCCATGTGTGTGTCATGTAACCCCATTCACGTGTCATGTGACCTCAGGCGTGTGTCATATGTGTCATGTGATCCTATGTGTGTGTCATGTGTCATGTGTGTGTCATGTGACCTCACATGTGTGTCATGTGACCCCGTGTGTCATGTGACCCTGCGTCTGTCATGTGTGTGTGATGTGTGTCATGTGACCCTGAGCGTGTGTCGTGTGTGTCCCCACATGTCATGTGTCCTTCATGTGTGTCATGTGTGTGTCATGTATGTCCCCATGTGTCCCCAAGTGTGTCCCTATGTGTGTTATGTGTGTGTCTTTCATGCATGTCATGTGTGGGTCATGTGTTTCATGTGTGGGTCATGTGTGTCATGTATGTCCCCATGTATGTCCCCACATGTCACGTGTGTGTCATGTATGTCCTCATGTGTGTCATGTGTGTCATATGTCACGTATGTCCCCACATGTCATGTGTGTGTCATGTATGTCCTCACGTGTCATGTGTGTGTCATGTGTGTCCAGACATGTCAAATGCATATCCCCATGCATGTCATGTGTGTCCTTCATGTTTGTGTCACGTATGTCCCCATGTGTGTCCTCACGTGTGTCATGTGTGTGTCACATGTGCCATGTATGTCCCCAAGTGTGTCCCTGTGTGTCATGTGTATGTTACGTGTCATGTATGTCCCAATGTATGTCATGTCTGTCATGTGTGACCCCATACTTGTCATGTGTGTATTATGTATGTCCCCACATGTCCCCTTGTGTGTCCCTAAGTGTGTCGTGTGTGTCATTTATGTCCCCATGTATGTTCCCATGTGTGTCATGTGTGTTATGTCCCCATGTGTGTGTCATGTGTGTGTCACGCGTGTCATGTCTGTCATGTGTGTCCCTACGTGTCCCCATGTGTCATGTGTGTGTCATGTGTGTGTCATGCCTGTCATGTGTGTCCCCATGTGTGTCATGTGTGTCCCACGTGTTTCCCCATGTATGTACCCATATGTGTCATGTGTGTTTCATGTATGTCCCCACATGTCTCATGTATGTCCCCACCTGTCATGTATGTCCCACGTGTTTCCCCATGTATGTACCCATATGTGTCATGTGTTTTTCATGTATGTCCCCACGTCTCATGTACGTCCCCACCTGTCATGTGTGTCATGTGTGTCCCCATGTTTGTCATGTGTCCCACGTGTGTCCCCATGTATGTACCCATATGTGTCATGTGTGTTTCATGTATGTCCACACATCTCATGTATGTCCCCACATGTCATGTATGTCCCCACATCTCATGTGTGTCCCCATGTCTCATGTATGTCCCACGTGTCATGTGTGCCATGTGTGTGTCACGTCTGTATCACGTATGTGTCCCGCAGCGTACCGTATCCACGTGAACGCTCGCACGGTGGCCATCCTGCACGCGCTGAAGGAAGGATTCAAGCTGGACATTCGCGGCAAAACCGAGCTCAAGGTGACCCCAATAGCGCCCCAATATCACCACTATCACCCCAATATCACCACTATCATCCCCTTTATCAAACTATCGCCCCAATATCACAACTATCACCCCAATATCACAACTATCACCCCATTATCAAGACTATCACCTCCAATATCAAGACTATCACCCCAGTATCACAACTATCATCCCCTTTATCAAACTATCGCCCCAATATCACGACTATTACCCCAATATCGTGACTATCCCCCCAATATCACGACTATCAACCCCTTTATCACACTATCACCCCAATATCGCAACTATTGCTCCCTTTATCACGACTATCACCCCAATATCACAACTACCGCCCCTTTTATCACGACTATCACTCGAATATCACAAATATTGCCCCCTTTATCACGACTATCACCCCAATAACATGACTATCACCCCCAATATCACGACTATCCCCCAATATCGTGACTATCACCTCAATATCACACTATCACCCCAATATCACAACTATCGCCCCCCATATCACGACTATCACCCCCTTTATCACAACTATCAGCCCCTTTATCATGACTATCACCCCAATATCACCACTATTATCCCCTTTATCAAACTATCACCCCAATATCACGACTATCACCCCAATATCATGACTATCCCCCCAATATCATGACTATCACCCCAATATCACGACTATCACCCTAATATCGCGACTATCACCCCAATATCACCACTATCACCCCCTTTATCAAACTATCACCCCAATATCACCACTATCACCCCAATATCACAACTATCACCCCAATATCGTGACTATCACCCCAATATCACCACTATCCCCCCCAATATCACAACTATCACCCCCAATATCATGACTATCCCACCAATATCACGACTATCCCCCCAATATCGTGACTATCACCCCAATACCACGACTATCACCCCAATATCACCACTATCATCTCCTTTATCAAACTATCGCCCCAATATCACGACTATCACCCCAATATCGTGACTATCCCCCCAATATCGCGACTATCACCCCCAATATCACAACTATCACCCCCAGTATCACAACTATCACCCCATTTATCACAACTATCGCCCCCTTTATCGTGACTATCACCCCAATATCACAACTATCGGCCCCAATATCACGACTATCATCCCAATATCACAACTATTGCCCACTTTATCACGACTACCGCCCCAATATCACAACTATCAATCCCAATATCACCACTATCACCCCAATATCACCACTATCATCCCCTTTATCAAACTATCACCCCAATATCACGACTATCACCCCAATATCACCACTATCACCCCAATATCGCGACTATCACCCCAATATCACGACTATCACCCCAATATCACCACTATCATCCCCTTTATCAAACTATCACCCCAATATCACGACTATTACCCCAATATTGTGACTATCACCCCAATATCAAGACTATCCCCCCAATATTGCGACTATAGCCCCAATATCACGATTATCACCCCAATATCACAACTATCACCTCAATATCACAACTATCACCGCAATATCACCACTATCATCCCCTTTATCAAACTATCGCCCCAATATCACGACTATCACCCCAATATCAAGACTATCCCCCCAATATTGTGACTATCCCGCCAATATCACAACTATCCCCCCAATATCACAGCTATCAGCCCCAATATGACGACTATCACCCCATTTATCACAACTATCACCCCAATATCACGAATATCACACCATTATCATGACTATCCCCCCAATATCACCACTATCACCCCAATATCGCGACTATCACCCCAATATTTCGACTATCACCCCAATATCACCACTATCATCCCCTTTATCAAACTATTGCCCCCCATATCACGACTATCACCCCCTTTATCACAACTACCGCCCCATTTATCAGGACTATCGCCCCAATATCACGACTATTGCCCCCTTTATCAAACTATCACCTCAATATCATGACTATCACCCCAATATCACAGCTATCACCCCCAATATGACGACTATCACCCCAATATCATGACTATCACCTCAATATCACGACTATCACCCCAA
>NW_015440072.1:8396-9460 GCF_001577835.2 Coturnix japonica | reverse complement strand
GCCCCAATATGGCGACTATCACCCTAGTATTGTGACTATCACCTCAATATCACAGCTATCGCCCCCAATATCACGACTATCGCCCCAATATCACAACTATCACCCCCAATATCATGACAATCACCCCAATATTGCGACTATCACCCCAATATCACAACTATCACCTCAATATCACAACTATCATCCCCTTTATCAAACTATCACCCCAATATCGCGACTATCACCCCATTTATCACAACTATCACCCCAATATCACGACTATCACCCCAATATCACCACTATCATCCCCTTTATCAAACTATTGCCCCAATATCACGACTATCACCCCAATATCACGACTATCACCCCATTTATCACAACTATCACCTCAATATCACCACTATCACCTCAATATCACAACTATCACACTAATATCACTACTATCATCCCCTTTATCAAACTATCGCCCCAATATCACAACTATCACCCCAATATCAAGACTATCCCCCCAATATTACCACTATCACCCCAATATCGTGACTATCACCTCAATATCACGACTATCACCCCAATATCACGACTATCACCCCAATATCACCACTATCATCCCCTTTATCAAACTATCACCCCAATATCACAACTATTGCCCCATTTATCACAACTATCCCCCCAATATCATGACTATCGGCCCCAATATCACAACTATCAACCCCTTTATCACAACTATCACCCCATTTATCATGACTATCGCCCCAATATCGCAACTATTGCCCCCCATATCATGACTATCACCCCCAACATCACAACTATCGCCCCAATATCATGACTATCACCCCCCATATCACCACTATCATCCCAATATCACGACTATCACCTCCTTCTATCATTAATATAGCCCCAATATCATGACTATCCCCCAAATATCATGACTATCAACCCATTTATCACAATATCACCACAATATCACAACTATCGCCCCCCATATCACGGCTATCACCCCCTTTATCACAACTATCAGCCCCTTTATCATGACTATCACCCCAATATCACCACTATTATCCCCTTTATCAAACTATCACCCCAAT
>NW_015440072.1:4305-5343 GCF_001577835.2 Coturnix japonica | reverse complement strand
ACCCCCATTAATCCCTATATTAACCCCTCACCCCATATTAACCCCATTAACCCCCATTAACCCCATTAACCCCCATATTACCCCCATATTACCCCCATTAACCCCAATAACCCCCCATTGTCCCCATTAACCCCATATTAACCCCATATTAACCCCATTAACCCCCATATTAACCCCATTAACCCCATTGACCCCCATTAACCCCATTAACCCCCATTACCCCCATTAACCCCCCTATTAACCCCATTAACTCCTTCAGTGCCAGCAATCACGGCATCAGCCTGGACGAGATCCCGGCCGAGAGGCGCCGCAAGTTGGAGAAAGCGCGACCGGGGCAGGTCCTCAAATAGGGATGGGAAAGGTCAGAACACCCCCAATGGACCATAGAGTGGGCCTAAAAACCATAGAGATGAGGTCCTCCAAACCATGGAGATGCGGGCCTCCAAACCATAGAGATGTGGGCCTCCAAACCATAGAGATGAGAACAACACCCCCCATATACCATTGAGTGGTCCTCCAAACCATAGAGATGTGGACCGCCAGACCATAGAGATGTGGGCCTCCACACCATAGAGATGTGGGCCTCCAAAGTCCTCCAAACCATAGAGATGTGGGCCTCCAGACCATAGAGATGAGAACAACACCCCCCATATACCATAGAGTGGGCCTCCAAACCATAGAGATGTGGGCCTCCAAACCATAGAGATGTGGGCCTCCAGACCATAGAGATGAGGTCCTCCAGACTATAGAGATGAGAACACCCCCAGTATACCATAGAGATGTGGGCCTCCAAACCATAGAGATGTGGGCCTCCAAACCATAGAGATGTGGGCCTCCAAACCATAGAGATGTGGGCCTCCACAGTCCTCCAAACCATAAAGATGTGGTCCTCCAGACCATAGAGATGAGAACACCCCCAGTATACCATAGAGTGGGACTCCACACCATAGAGATGTGGGCCTCCAAAGTCCTCCAAACCATAGAGATGTGGGTCTCCAAACCATAGAGATGTGGGCCTCCAAACCATAGAGATGTGGG